>NC_092779.1:55480002-55695002 GCF_047496795.1 Chiloscyllium punctatum | reverse complement strand
ACCTTCAGTCCCTACTCACCTCCCTATCTGTGTAACCTTCTCCATCCATTTTTACTTCAGTCTCTTCAACTGTCCCTGTCAGTGTAACCTCTTCCAGACCCGAAAACTCTCCTCTTTTTGACTTACTCAGACCACACAACCCTCACTATCTATAACCTACTCCTGTCTGAGAAACCTACCTCTGCAAATTGCTCCAACTCTTCAACTCTCCATCAGCTCCTGCAGCTCTTACATCCCTCCCTATCGACCAAATCTCTTCCAGTCCCTAAACACCAACAGTCTGTGGAGACCCAACCACCATCCCTATCAGTGTAATCCTCACAGGTCTCTGCAGTAATTTTAATCTGTCGAACTCACTCCATGCCTGTGCCTCTCCCAATCCAGTCCCTACAAAACCCACTATCTATTTAACACCCTCCTGTCACTATCACCCCCATGTCAATGTAAGCTCCTCCTGTGTCTCCACCATCTACCCATCTCCATAACCTTGTCCAGCTCTTACACCACTACATGTTAATCGTCACCTTCCTCTACAACGTCCTCCTGTTTGTGCAATGCTCCCTTATCTGTGAGACTATTTCTGAACAAAATTGTTATCCCAGTCTCTGAAAAGAAATCCAGATTCCACAGCCTCCATAACCCCCAGAACCTAAGCCTTCCTATGTCTATAACCATCTTCAGTCATGGCTACCCTGCATATCTCTGTTTGTTCTTCCAGTCGATACAAACATCTTTATCTCTGTAATCTGCTCAGCTCCCTAAAACAGTCCCTGTCTATGATCCAGCTCTGGCCTACAAACATCCTTATCCCTGTAAACCTCTTCATCCCTCCCAACATTCCCATCTCCATGTACCCCTGTCAGCCCTACAGCTCTCCACACTTCTGTAACCTCCTGTGGCTCTATGGTCTTCCTTCCCTGTGAAACCACCTCCACTCCCCCCATCCCTCCCAATCTGGGTCCTCTGCTTCAGATCAGATGATTGCTGCCTCTGTAAACACCTGCACTCCTGACAACTCTTCCCATTTCTGTAACCTCGTTCAGACCCCATACTCTCCAGCTTCCTAAATCCTCATCCTGACATTGCAACCAAAACAACATGTTTATGTAATATCCACCAGTGCTTACACACTCCCCAACTCAGTAACCTTTTGCAGCCCTAACAAAACACCTAAACTGTGAAACCTCTCATTTCCCGACAATCCTCCCTCCCTCCCTCCCTCCTCAAATGCCTTCATCACCATGAAACCTCACAATTACTGAAGCCTCCTTTTGGCATTGCAAACCTCCTAATGTCTGCAAAATCCTCCTGTCCTGATATTCCTCTCTATCTCTGTAACCCCCACCACCCTCCAGTGCCCTTCTGGGGAACATGGCAGAGGAGGGAAGATTTGTAAAGTCCGAGCCATGTTACGGAGGTAGAATTCTGGGAATTACAGATTTGGTCGAATGTCTGTGGTGTGCAGATTATTGGCGAGGACTCTATAGACAGGATTTATGACTACTTGGAAAACCATAGTTAAATTAGCCACAGTCAGTATGGGTTTGTGAGGGGTCAGGTCATGCCCCACAAACCTTATTGAATTCTTTGAGGATATGGCAGAATATGTTGATGGCACATTCAGAAAAGAAGGAAAATTGGGATACAGGGAAATCTGTCTGTCTGGATACAGGATTGGATGGCCGAGAGAAGACAGATCTAGGTGGCAGCAGATGGACAGTATTGAGTCTGGAGCTCAGTGACCAGTGGGGTTCTGTAACAATCAGCTCTGGGACTCTGCTCTTTGTGATTTTTGTAAATGACTTGGATGTGGATGTTGGAGAGTGGGTTAGTAAGTTTACCAATAACATGAACGTTGGTGGAGTGGTGGGGAATGTGGAGGGCTGTTGTAGGTTGCAATGGAACATTGACAGGACGCAGAGCTGGGCTGGAAGTAGCAGATGGAGTTCAATCTGGAAAAGTGTGAAGTGATTCATTCTGGAAGGTCAAACTTGAATACAGAATACAGGGTGAAAGGCAGAATACTTGGCAGTGTGGAGGAACAGAGAGATCATGGGGTCCGTGTCCATAGATCCCTCAAAATCGCCACACACGTTGGTAGGGTTGTTAAAAAGTCATTTGTTGTGTTGGCTCCCCTTAGAAGGGGATTGACTGTAAGAGCAGTGAGGTTTTACTGCATCTTTGTAGCGTCCTGGTGAGACCACACTTGGAATATTGTGTTCAGTTCTGGTCCCCTCTTTACAGGAAGACTGTGCAAGTTTTAGAGAGTGTACACAGGAGATTTACCAAGATGCTGCCTAGAATGGAGGGCAGTTCTTACGAAGAAAGGTTGAGGGAGCTAAGGCATTTTTCATTGGAGAAGGGGGCGGGGTGACTTTGTGGAGGTGAACAAGATGATAAAAAGCACAGAGTGAGTGAATAGTCAGAGACTTTTCCTCCTATGGCATAAATGACTATTACAAGGGGGTGTAATTTTAAGGTGAATGGAGGATGGATAAGAGGATAGACAATGGTAGGTGGTTGGATGGACTGCCAATGGTGGTAGTAAAATTAGACACATCCGGGACATTTAATAGATTCTTGGACAGACACATGGATAATAGTAAAATGAAGGGTATGTAGTATACTTTGATCTTACAGTTGGATAAAAGGTTGGCATGAAATCATGGCCGAAGGGTCTTGGGCTGAACTGTTCTGTGTTCTGTGATGTCTCTGGTAAACTGGGTAATAAGCTCAGATCAGTGTAAAAGGATATTGCATTCAGGAGGAGCTAGTGAACTGGATACAAAATTGGGCTTGATGGTTGTAGACAGAGGGTGGTGGGAGACATGTTGTTTTTCTGACTGGAGGCATGTGACCAGCGGTGAAGTGGGTCCCCTGTTGTTTGTCATTTGGATAAATGGGTTGGATGGGAATATTGGTTTCCTGGTAAGTAATTGTTTTGGGTGACACTGAAATTGGTGGTAAAGTGGACAGTGAAGAAGGTTATCTATGAAACAACGGGATGAACAGTACTGCTGGGAGAGTGGGCTGAAGAATAGCAGATGGAGTTTAATTAGATAAAGGTGAGGTGCTCTATTTTGGTGAAACAAGCCAGGGTGGGTCTTGTACAGTTAATGTTTGGGCCCTGGGTAGTGGTTTCAGTCAGAGAGACCCAGGGATGCAGGTACACAGTTCTTTGAACGTGGTGTCACAGGTAGACAGGCTGGTGAAACAGGCGTTTGGGATGGTTACCTTCATTCAGGAGAGCATTAAGAGTAAGAGTTGGGATGTCATGTTGTGGCTGTAAAAGACATTGGTGAGGCCACCATTAAAACATTGTTGATCAGTAGGAAGAACTCATCTAGTTCACTAACCTCCTTTAGGGAAGGACATCAAATATTCTAACCTGGTCTGGCCAACATGTGACTCCAGACCTATAGCAATATGGTTGACTCTCAGTAATTAGCGGTGGGGTCAAAGAACGTTGTTCCAGGCAGTGACACCCACATCCCATAAATGAATATATAAAAATACCTATGTCCCTCCGTACCTCTGCAAACCCCTCCAGCTGCAGCAATCTGTCCTGGCTTTGTAACACCCTGACCACTTTCTGTAACATTCTCACCACCTCCAGCACCTTCACCTCTCCCTGTTCCTATTGTGTCAATGAACCCTGACCGTGTCTCCCCTTCCCACAGCCCTCCTCCTGAGAGCAGACCCATTGCAATCCATTAACATTTACTCATAAAACACTCCCTCACTTCAGGATTGTAAGGACTTTTTGGTGATCTTCTCAGCCTCATAATCTAGCATGATTCCTTTTGTCCTGAGTGAGGGATCAGTGGGAATTTCTTGCTGAGGTTTTTACTATTTCAATTGAATGTCCTTTTGTTGAGTATTTTGCATTGTCCCTTCAAATGTTTTCCACTGTTCATTTACAGGCACATATTTCAGTCTGTTTAGCCTGTTTACCTCGGTCAGTTCTCCTCTCCAACTCATGTCATTGGCTATTTTTGTTTCTAGTTGTAGCTTGTCCTTTCTGTGATTCACTTTAAAACTTTATATTTATTTGAACTGCACTTTATCACAATTTCCCGAAGGATCTCTGCAGGTGACATTACTCATTCACTAAGTTTCATTACACAGTCGCTCTGCGATAGTTATGGCCCTTAACAGTTGCACAATGTGTTTTTCAAAGAAACACTGAAAAAAAAATTAACCGAACTCCTCTTCCAATATCAATGTTGACCGTGTGATTGTCCCAGATTATACAAATATTGAAGCTTTCCAAATTTATCACAATGCCTTTGTTAAAAATTTCCAATGAGTTCCTGTTGAATGCAGTGATTATCAATGAAATGCTGTTTGTTGGCTAAAACTGTTCTGCTTCTTGTGTCCTTGGCAAGTAGTAGCCAGAATTTACATTCAGACTGCCTCTACTTCATGATCTGCAGCCAAATGCTTTCTTTGTAATGCCTTTGTTATCCATTATTGTTAGCGTTGCCCATTTTGCCTGAGTTTGCACAAGATTACGAACCACTGAATATTTTTGTTCACCCTGTATCCATGTCTCCCTGGTGTCTAAATCTCTTTTATCTCTGTGTCACAAATCCATCGACCTTATTGCAGCAACGTTGTCCATTCAAAAAAAAAGCACACGATACTCTCTTCCACAATTTTCTGTCACAAATCTATTTGCTGATGTACAATTTTAGTTCAACTCTGTCCCATCCTGTTCCTTTCTGCTTGTCTTCAGCCACATTCCCATGCTGTTCCATTGCTTCACCTCTTCCCTTTGGATTTGGAAAGCTCCTTTCACCTGCATCCTCTCTGTCAGTTTAATGACCTGTCCATAAACCCACCGACATGATTGGCCAGGACACAGGTCCCAGCACAGTTCCAGGGGGACCATCCTAATAGATTTTTAAAAAATCAGGTATGGGATGTGGGTGTCTCTGGCTGACCAGTCTTTCTTGCCCAGCCCTAGCTGCCCTTGAACTGAGTAACTTGCTCGGCCATTTCAGAGGGTCATTGAGAGGCAAACCCTTTGCTGTGGGGATGTCGTGCAGACCACGTGAGGATGGGCAGATGTCCTTCTCTAAAGGACAAGTGTTTGGATTTGTTGTACATCAGTAATGGTTTCATACTTATTTGTGTATTGTTAATTATTATTTTTAAAATTATTGATTTCAAATGTCTCCATTTCAGATGGTGAGATTCAATCCTGCCTCCCCTGAACATTAGCTGAGGTTTTGGATACATTCTCTCGCAATAATACCACTCGGCCATTACTTCACCTGCTCACTGAGTGCTCATCCCTGAGCACTGATACCAGGGCATCATGAAGCTAAACCCATTCTTCCAACATGACTGCGTGATCCTGACATCTTCCAGCAATCTGGGACTATTACTTTATATCGCTCCATTTTCCAGATCTCTGTGGTACTCAGTGCCATTCTCCATGTGTAACCCTCACTGCATCTGTTTAATTTCCCATTCTGTCTATTTCTCTGACTCTGTAGGTACTCAGGAAAGTCCTGACTCAATAGCCTCCCAGCTGCGGGGTGGATTGTCCATCACCTCATTGAACGCAGTTGGTCTGCCAGAGAGAGACAAAGGGAAAGGAGATCTGGAGCCTTCAATAAATCCTGTAGTGAGGTAAGGTCACCCACAGTGCACAGAGCAAAGAACAATGAGAGGGCACCAAACATCTGTTAACACAACATGACATAGTTACAGTGCTGGAGGGGAGCACAGTACACACACACACCCCAGGCTCAATCACCATCCCAATGTAAGTTCTGTTATATTAAAATTCCTATAACAGATCCTATCGCTGTAACCTCCTCCCTTCCCGATAGTCCCTCCACATATTTGAAATGTCCTGCATTCCAGATTACCATCCCTATCCCTGTAACTTGGTTCAGTGTCTACAACATGCCTTATCTCGGTAGTCTCCTCCTCCAATAAGGTAAAATCAAGGACTGCAGATGCTGGAAACCAGAGTCTAGATTAGAGTGGTGCTGGAAAATCACGGCAGGTCAGGCAGCATCCGAGGAGCAGGAAAATCGATGGTTTGGGCAGAAGCCCTTCATCAGGAACAGGGGCCGGGAGCCTGCAGAGTGGGGAGATATATGAGAGGGGGGGTGGGGATGGGGAGAAAGTAGCATAGAGTACAATAGGTGAATGGGGTGGGGAAGAAGGTGATAGGTCAGAGTGGAGGATGGGGGAAGGTAGCAAAGAGTACAATGGGTGAATGAGGGTGAGGATGGGGGTGATAGGTCAGAGACGAGGGTGGAGTGGATAGGTGGGAAGGGAGATAGGCCGTTAGGACATGTCATGAGGGCGGGGCTGAGCTGGAAGGTTGGAGCTGGGGTGAGATGGGGGAAAGGGAAATGAGGAAACTGGTGAAGTCCACACTGATGCCCTGGGGTTGAAGTATTCTGAGGCGGAAGGTGAGGCGTTCTTCCTCCAGGCATTGGGTGGTGAGGAAGTGGCGGTGGAGGAAGCCCAGGACCTGCATGTCCTCGGCAGAGTGGGAGGGGGAGTTGAAATGTTGGGTCTCAAGGCAGTGGGGCTGATTGGTGCGGGTGTACCAGAGATGTTCCTTAAAGTGCTCTGCTAGGTGGTGTCCAGTCTCCCCAATGTAGAGGAGACTGCATCAGGAGCAACGTATACAATAAATGATATTGGTGGATGTGCAGGTAAAACTTTGGATGTGGAAGGCTACTTTGGGGCCTTGGATAGTGGTGAGGGGAGAGGTGTGGGCGCAGGTTTTGCAATTCCTGCAGTGGCAGGAGAAGGTGCCAGGAAGGGAGGGTGGGTTTTTGGGGGGGCATGGAACTGACCAGGTAGTCACGGAGGGAATGGTCTTTGCGGAAAGTGGAGAGGGGTGGGGAGGGAAATATATCCCTGGTGGTGGGGTCCGTTTGGATGTGGCGGAAATGGCGGCGGATGATTTGGTTTATGCGAAGGTTGGTAGGGTGGAAGGTGAGAACCAGGGGCGTTCTGTACTTGTTACGGTTAGAGGGGTGGGGTTTGAAGGCAGAGGTGCGGGATGTGGACGAGATGCGTTGGGGGCCATCTTTTACCACGTGGGAAGGCAAATTCCCATCTCTAAAGAAGGAGGCTATCTGGTGTGTTCTGTGGTGGAACTGGCCCACCTGGGAGCAGGTATGACGGAGGCGGAGGAATTGGGAATAGGGGTTGGGAATTTTGCAGGCGGTAGAGTGGGAAGATATGTAATCTAGGTCGCTGTGGGAGTCGATAGGTTTGTAAAAAATGTCTATGTCGAGTCGGTTGTCATTAATGGGGATGGAGAAGTCCAGGAAGGGGAGGGAGGTATCAGATGGTCCAGGTAAATTTAAGGTCAGGGTGGAGCTTTGGTGAAGTTGATGAATTGCTCAAACTCCTCGAGGGAGCACGAGGTGTTGCCAATGCAGTCATCAATGTTGCGGAGGAAGATGTGGGCAGTGGTGCCATTGTAACTATGGAAGATGGATTGTTCTACGTTGCCAACAAAGAGACAGGCATAGCTGGGGCCCATACGGGTGCCCATGACTACCCCTTTGGTCTGGAGGAAGTGGGAGGATTTGAAGGAAAATGTGTTAAGGGTGAGGACAAGTTCAGCCAAATGAATGAGAGTATCGGTGGAAGGGTACTGTTGTGGACGTCGGGAGATGAAGAAACGGAGGGCTTGGAGGTTCTGGTCATGGTGGATGGAGGTGTAGAGGGATTGGATATCCATTGTGAAGATGAGGTGTTGGGGGCTGGGGAAACGGAAGTCTTGGAGGAGTGGAGGGTGTGAGTGGTGTCGCGAACTGATGTGGATAGTTCCTGAACTGGAGGATAGGACAATGTCGAGGTAGGCAGACATGTGTTCGGTGGGGTAGGAGCATGCTGAGACAATGGGTCGGCCAGGGTGGTCAGGCTTGTGGATCTTGGGAAGGAGGTAGAACCGGACAGTGGGGGATCCCGGACAATGAGGTTGGAAGCTGTGCGTGGGAGATCTCCTCCTGAGGTGATGAGGTTCTGTATGCTCTGGGAGATGACGGTTTGGTGATGGGAGGTGGGTCATGGTAGAGGGGGTGGTAGGAGGAGGTGTCTTTGAGTTGGCATCATGGCTTCAGCGGTGTAGAGGTCAGTGCACCAGACTACCACTGCACCCCTTTATCTGCTGGTTTGATGGTGAGGTTGGTATTGGAGCAGAGGAAGTGGAGGGCTGCACGTTGTGAGGGTGAGAGGTTGGAGTGGGGGAGGGGGTAGATAGGTTGAGGCGGTTAATGTCTCGGTGGAAGTTGGAAATGAAGAAATCGAAGGCAGGAAATAGGCCAGCGCGGGGTGTCCAGTGGATGGAGTGTATTGGAAGCCGGTAAAGGGGTCCTCAGAAAATAGGCGGGAGTCTTCATTGTAAAAGTAAGCTCTGAGGTGGAGGTGGTGGAAGAAGTGTTCGATGTCACGGTGTGTATTAAATTCATTGATGTGTGAATGGAGGGGGATAAAGGTGAGGCCTTTGCTGAGGACTGATCATTCGTCCTCAGTGAGGGGGAGGTCAGGGGGAATGGTGAAAACTCGGCAGGACTGGGAGCTGGGACCAAGCGTAGGTGTGGAGCTGGGGGAGGCGACGGAGCCTGTAACTGGAGTGGGTGTGGTGTTAGGGAGAATGGGGATGGAGTCATGAGCAGGGGTGGTGTTCCCCTCAGGGCTCTGGGGGAGGCGACGGAGCCTATAACTGGAGTGGGTGTGGTGTTAGGGAGAATGGGGATGGAGTCATGAGCAGGGGTGGTGTTCCCCTCGGGGTTCTGGGGGAGGCGACGGAGCCTGTAACTGGAGTGGGTGTGGTGTTAGGGAGAATGGGGATGGAGTCATGAGCAGGGGTGGTGTTCCCCTCGGGGTTCTGGGGACAGGAATGGTGACGGTGGGGCGTGGGGGGGTGTCAGCAGGATGCAGATGAGTGGCGTTGGTGGGGGCAGAAGTGGTGGCAAACATGGCAGTGGGGGGGGCGTGGAAGTCGCTGAGTGTGTGACATCAGCGATGATGTGAGGGGCGGAAGTGATGTCACTTGTGATGTATGAGGAATTGTGAGGGGCGGAAATGGCATTTACTTTATTTTAACCAATGATTTCCTGTCACAAATCTGTTTGACAATGTCGTATTTTAATTAAACTCAGTCCCTTACTGTTTCTTTCTGTTGGTCTTCATCCACATCTCCATGGTGTTCCAATATTTCAACCTTTCTCTTTGGATTTGGGAATTTCCATTCACCTCAGACCTGTCCCCCTCCTCATCTGTGTCCATTTATAGCACACTGCATAATCTGGTACCAGAGGAGCCTATCCCAATAAAATAGCTCAGTCCTCCCTGAGTACTGGTAGCAATGCTCACTGGTCAGAACCACTTCTGCTGATACCATTGTGTGATCCTGATACATTCCTGCACTCTGCTGATATCACTGTCTCTCTCCATGTGGTATCCCTCACTGTGGGGGTCTAATTGCTGCCTCTGTCAGTGTCTCTCGCTCTTGCAGCTACTCCAGATCCTGAGCAAACAGCATTCTCCACTCCAGAGGGAAGCAACTGCACAGGCCATGGATGGAAACTGGGAATTTCCAGATCTCTGTGGGACTCAGTGCCATTCTCCATGTGTCACCTTCATTGCCCATTAGTCTAATTTCCCATTCTGTCTACTTCTCTGTCTCCTGTAGGTATTCCTGATGTCCCTGACTCAGCAGAATTCCCAATTCCTGTCTCGTCCATCACCACATTGAAGACAGAGAGATGGAGAATGAGATCTGGAGCCTTCAGGAAATCCTGCAGCCGGTAAGATCACTCACAGTAAACAGCACAGTGAGAAAATTCTCAGGCTTCATTATCACCATCTTGTCTGTAAATTCATCTGTTCCACAGAACCCTCCCTATGTCTGTCAGTTTCTCCACTGTCTGTTTCATCGATACCACTTCCCCTATCTCTATCAGCCACTACAATCCTGCTTATCCCTGTAAGCTCCTCATATCAGTAAAACTCTCCAAGTTTCTGCCTTTGCCTTTAATCCCGGGTTCTGTCACATCTCTCCTTAACTGAAGAAAAACAACTCTTCAGTTCCTTAAGCCATCCTGGTCAGTGTAGTCCTTTCCAGACCTGAGAATCCTCCCTGTCTTTGTGACTTTTTTGAACTCCTCCTACCTTCATGATCTCTGTAACCTTCCCGTCATGACAACAAAAAAGCTCTGTACCTTCGTAACCTCCTCCAGCTGTTAGACTCCTCCTTGTCTCTGGGCACAGTGCAGAGTGACCCTGCTTCTCTCATAAATTAGTTTCTGCATTTCTAATGATGACTGTGAACTCTTCCTGTCTCTAAAACGCACTCAGTCTCTGTAAACTCTGCTGGTCCCGATTGATGTAATTTCCTTCAGTAACTACAAACCTTTATACCTTTAATCTCCTCCAGACGCGACCACAGTTTATTTCTATAACCTCTATGAGTGATAGAGTCATAGAGATGTACAGCATGGAAACAGACCCTTCGGTCCAACCCATCCATGCCAACCAGTTATCCCAACCCAATCTAGTCTCACCTGCCAGCACCCGGCCCATATCCCTCCAAACCATTCCCATTCATATACCCATCCAAATGCCTCTTAAATGTTACAATTGTACCATCCTCCACCACATCCTCTGGCAGCTCGTTCCATACACGTACCACCCTCTGCGTGAAAAAGTTGCCCCTTAGGATTCTTTTATATCTTTCCCCTCTCACCCTAAACCTATGTCCTCGAGTTCTGGACTCCCTGACCCCAGGGAAAATACTTTGTCTATTTATCCTATCCTATCCATGCCCCTCATAATTTTGTAAACCTCTGTAAGGTCACCCCTCAGACTCCGAAGCTCCAGGGAAAACCATCCCAGCCTGTTCAGCCTCTCCCTGTAGCTCAAATCCTCCAATCCTGGCAACAGCCTTGTAAATCTTTTCTGAACCCTTTCAAGTTTCACAACAATTCTTCCGATAGGAAGGAGACCGAAATTGCACAAAATATTCCAACAGTGGCCAAACCAATGTCCTGTACAGCCGCAACATGACCTCTCATCTCCTGTACTGAATACTCTGACCAATAAAGGAAAGCATACCAAATGCCGCCTTCACTATCCTATCTACCTGCGACTCTACTTTCAAGGAGCTATGAACTTGTGCTCCAAGGTCTCTTTGGTCAGCAACACTCCCTCGGACCTTACAATTATGTGTATAGGTCCTGCTAAGACTTGCTTTCCCAAAATGCAACACATCGCATTTATCTGAATTAGACTCCATCTGCCAGTTAGCCCATTGGCCCATCTGGTCCAGATCCTGTTGTAACCCTCTTTGCTGTCCACTACACCTCCAATTTTGGTGTCATCTGCAAACTTACTAACTATACCTCTTATGCTTGCATCCAAATCATTTATGTAAATGACAAAAAGTAGAGGACCCAGCACTGAACCTTGTGGCACTGCACTGGTCACAGGCCTCCAGTCTGAAAAACAACCCTCCACCACCACTCTCTGTCTTTTACCTTTGAGCCAGTTCTGAATCCAAATGGCTAGTTCTCCCTGTATTCCATGAGATCTAACCTTGCTAATCAGCATCCCATGGGGAACCTTGTCGAATGCCTCACTGAAGTCCATTTGGATTACATCTATCACTCTGCCCTCCTCAATACTCTTTGTTACTTCTTCAAAAAACTCAATCAAGTTTATGAGACATGATTTCCCACGCACAAAGCCATGTCAACTATTCCTAACCAGTCCTTACCTTTCCAAATACATGTGCATCTTGTCCCACAGGATTCCTCCAACAACTTGCCCACCACTGAGTTCAGGCTCACCGGTCTACAGTTCCCTGGCTTGTCTTTACCACCCTTCTTAAACAGTGGCACCACTTTTGCCAACCTCCAGTCTTCTCGTACCTCACCTGTGACTATTGATGATACAAATATCTCAGCAAGAGGCCCAGCAATCACTTCTCCAGCTTCCCACAGAGTTCTCGGGTACACCTGATCAGTTCCTGGGGATTTATTCATCTTTAACCGTTTCAAGACATCCAGCACTTCCTCCTCTGTAATCTGGGCATTTTGCAAGATGTCACCATCTATTTCCCTGCAGTCTATATCTTCCATATGCTTTTCTACAGTAAATACTGATGCAAAATATTCATTTAGTATCTCCCCCATTTTCTGCGGCTCCACACAAAGGCCGCCTTGCTGATCTTTGTGGGGCCCTATTCTCTCCCTGGTTACCCTTTTTTCCTAAATATATTTGTAAAAACCCTTTGCATTCTCCTTAATTCTATTTGTCAGACCTATCTCATGTCCGTATTTTGCCCTCCTGATTTCCCTCTTAAGTATACTCCTACTTCCTTTATACTCTTCTAAGGATTCACTCGAGCTATCCTGTCTATACCTGACATATGCTTCCTTCTTTTTCTGAACCAAGCACTCAATTTCTTTCGTCATCCAGAATTCCCAATACTTACCAGCCTTCCCTTTCACCCTGACAGGAATATACTTTCTCTGGACTCCTGTTATCTCATTTCTGAAGGCTTCCCATTTTCCCGCCGTCCCTTTAGCTGCGAACATCTGCCTCCAATCAGCTTTCAAAAGTTCTTGCCTAATATTGTCAAAATTGGCCTTTCTCCAATTTAGAACATGGACTTTTAGATCTGGTCTATCCTTTTCCATCACTATTTTAAAACAAATAGAATTATGGTCACTGGCCTCAAAGAGCTCCCCCACTGACAGCTCACTCACCTGCCCTGCCTTATTTCATAACAGTAGGTCAAGTTTTGCACCTTCTCTAGTAGGTACATCCACATACTGAATCAGAAAATTGTCTTGTACACACTTAAGAAATTCCTCTCCATCTTAACCTTTCACACTATGGCAGTCCCAGTCAATGTTAAAATCCCGTACCATACCTACCCTATTATTCTTACAGATAGCTGAGATCTCCTTACAAGTTTGTTTGGCAGTTTCCCTTTGACTACTGGGGGTATGTAATACAATCCTAATAAGGTGATCATCCCTTTCTCATTTCTCAGTTCCACCCAAATAACTTCCCTGGATGTATTTCTGGGAATATCCTCCTTCAGCACAGCTGTAATGCTATCCCTTATCAAAAATGCCACTCCCCTCCTCTCTTGCCTCCCTTTCTATCCTTCCTGTAGCATTTGTATCCTGGAACATTAAGCTGCCAGTCCTGCCCATCCCTGAGCCATGTTTCTGTAATTGCTATGAGATCCCAGTCCCATGTTCCTAACCATGCCCTGAGTTAATCTGCCTTCCCTGTTAGGCCCCTTGCATTGAAATAAATGCAGTTTAATTTATTAGTCCTACCTTGTCCCTGCCTGCCCTGACTGTTTGACTCCCTTCTGTTCTCAGCTGGACCCGTCTCAGATCGAGCTCCCAAAATCCTCCCTGTGATTGTTATCACGTCGCATCCCTGCATTCCTCCAAATCCATGTAAAGTCCTCCCATTCCTAAAACCCGCCCTGTATCTGTCACCTGTCCCAGCTTTCACAACCCTCCCTATCTCTGTAAGACACCCCCCCAGCTCCCGTCCCAGTTACTACAGCCCCCTGTATCACTAAATGCCAGTAGTCACTATAATATCAGAGTAAGGTGTGAAAGCAGGAATACTGTACTGGGTTAAATGATCAGTTGTGATTATATTGAACGTGGGACTGACTCTGTGGTGAAATGGCCGATACCTGCTCTTCTTTCCTGTGCTTCTCCATAAACTTACTATCTATATAACCTCCTTCAGTCCCCACAGCCCACCCTATCTCCATAAACTCCTTCAGTCCCCACGACTCTTCCTATCCATGTAACCTGAATCATTCCCCACAAACCTCCCGAACTCCATAACCTCCAAAAGGCCCCACAACCCTCCCTATCTCCATAATCTCATCCTGACCCAACGACCCTCCCGTTCAGTATAACCTCCTTCAATCCCCATGATCATCCTGCTCTGTGCAACCTCCTTTAGGCCCAACAGCCCTGCAGATCTCTTTGGCCCCTTTCAGGCCCCACATCACTCCCTATCTCCATAATGTCCTTCAGTCCCCACGACCCTCCTTATTTCCAAAACCTCTATTACCTGTTGAATCTTTAAGCTCCATTTTTCAGATTGATAAACACAAACTCCCATAACCCTTTCTGCTGCCAATCTGAAACCAAACAGTGTTAGCCTGATAGTAGGTCGGGAGCTGGAATATGTTTGACAGGATATGTCAATGAACAATAACTGGACCCTTAGAAACTCTTTTAAGAAAAAGAGAATGTGTTTTTGAACCTGTTGGATTTTATCTTTATTGACGAGAATATAAATGGCAGAATAGATACGGGTGTAGGAGTGGTTTTACTAAGGCTACAGTTTATTTGAATTTTCAGAAACATTTACACAAGTTTCAATAAGGGCTAAAGAGTAACTTGGTAGAGAATAGGGCACCTTAACTGTCAGGAGGTGGGTGAGATAATAGACAAAATAGTGATGTCAGAATTTACTGTGGAGAAAGACATGGAAGCTCAGGAACTTGGGGAAATAAATAGTGATGTCTTGGAAAGAATCCTCAACAGAGAAGAAAAAGTGCTGGAATCTTAAAACAAATCAAAGTAGATTAATCCTCGGTCACTTATTAGGTCAATCCTAGAATATTGTGGGAATCTGGGGAAGCGATTGCAGTGTCCCTAACAGAGATATTTATATTATCAACAGACACAATGAGTTACCGGAAGACTGGAGGGTGTTCCATCACTTAAGGGCTTCAGGGAGCAGCCAGGAAATCACAGCCCAGTGAGCCATTGCTGGGTAAGTTGTTGGAGGAGATTCTGAGAGAAAGGAGCTACATATATTTGGAAAGGCAAAGGCTGATTAGAAATAGTCAGCATGGCTTTGTGAGTGGGAAACCATGTTTCACAAACCGGATTGACTCTTCGAGGAGTTGACCAAGCGATAGATGAAGGCAGAGCAGTCAGTGTTGTCTACATGAACTTCAGCAAAGCATTGACAAGGTTCCAAGGGATGTAGAGCATCTAGTCAAGAGGAAGAAGGAAGCTAACTTAAGTTTGAGGAACCAAGGATCAGAAGGAGGGCTCTAGAGAGTTACATGGGCAGCACGGTGGCTCAGTGGTTAGCACTGCTGCCTCACAGCACTAGGGATGCGATTTCAATTCCAGCCCCAGGTGACTGTCTGTGTCTCCATGTCTGCGTGGAGGAAACCCACATTCTCTCCATGTCTGCATGGGTTTCTGACAGGTGCGCCGGTTTCCACCAACAGCCCAAAGATGTGCAGGTTAGGTGAATCAACCATACATTGTTCAAGAAAGGGAATAGAGATAATCCTGGGAATCACAGACCTGTCAGTCTTCTCTCTGTGATGTGCAGATTATTGGAGAGGACTCTGAGATACAGGATTTATGATTCCTTGGAAAACCATAGTTTGATTAGAGGAAGTCATCATGGCTTTGTAAGGGACAGGTCATGCCTCACAAATCTTATTGAATCCTTTGAGAATGTGACAAAACACATTTATGGCTCATTGAGAAAGTACAGAGCATGGGATACAGGGAAACCTGCCTGTCTGGATACAGAATTCCTGGCCCATAGAAGACAGAGGGTGATGACAGATAGAAATCATTCAGCCTGGAGCTCAGTGACCAGTGGTTTTCTGCAGGGAGAGGTCAAAAAATCTCTGCTCTTTGTGATTTTATGAACTACTTGGATGTGTGAGTGGAAGAGTGGGTAGGTAAGTTTGCCAATGACATGAAGGTTGATGGAGTGGTGAACAGTGTGGATGTCTGCTGGAGGTTGCAATGGGACATTGACAGGATGTAGAGCTGGGCTGAGAAGTGGCAGATGAAGTCAAATCTGGAAAAGTGTGAAGTGCTGCATTTTGGAAGGTGAGACTTGAATGCAGAATACAGGGGTAAAGGCAGAATACTGGATAGTGTGGAGGAACAGATGGATCTTGGATTTCATGACAAGAGATCCATCAAATTTGCCACCAAGCTGATAGTGTTGTTAGGAAAGAATATGTTGTATTGGCTTTCATTAGCTGGGGGATTAAGTTTTAAAGCCATGAGGTTCTGCTGCAGCTCTATACAGCCCTGTTTAGATCCCAATTAGAATATTGTGTTCAGTTCTGGTCCCTTCATTACAGGAAGGATGTGGAAGCTTTAGAGAGGGTAAAGAGGAGATTTACCAGGATGCTACCTGGACTGGAGAGCATGTCTTATGAAGAAAGGTTGAAGGAGCTAAGGCTTTTCTCATTGGAGTGAAGAAGAGTGTGGTGTGATTTGGTGGAGGTGAACAAGATGGTGTGAGGCAAAGATAGAGTGAACAGTGAGAGACCTCTTTATCCCATGGCATGCATGGTACAAGGGGGCGTAATTGTAAGGTGATTGGAGGATGGGTAAGGGGAGATTTCAGATTACACAGAGAGTGGTGGGTGGGTGGAATGGGACACTTTAACAGACTCTTGGATAGACACATGGATGATAGCAAAATGACGGGTATGTAAGTTAGTTTGATCTTGCAGTCAAAGATGGGCATGGCATCATGGCCGAAGGGTCTTGTGCTGTACTGTTCTGTGTTCTACGTTCTGTATGGTAAACTGGGTAATAAGCTCAGATCAATGTAAAAGGATATGGCATTCGGGAGGAGCTAGTCAACTGGATACAAATTGGGCTTGATGGTAGGAGACAGAGGGTGATGGGAGACATGTTGCCTTTTTGACAGGAGACATGTGACCAGCGGTGAAGTGGGTCCCCTGTTGTTTGTCATTTGGATAAATGGTTTGGATGGGAATATTGGTTTTGTGGTAAGTAAGTTTTTTGAGTGACACTGAAATTGTTGGTAAAGTGGACAGTGAAGAAGGTCATCTGTGATATAACAGGACGAACAGTACTGCTGGGATAGTGGGCTGAAGAATAGCACATGGAGTTTAATTAGATAAAGGTGAGGTGTTCCATTTTGGTGAAACAAACCAGGGTGGGACTTGTACAGTTAATGTTCAGGCCCTGGGTGGTGTTGTCAGTCAGAGACCCAGAGATGCAGGTAGACAGTTCTTTGAAAGTGGTGTCACAGGTAGACAGGTTGGTGAAGCAGGCGTTTGGGATGGTTACCGTTTTTGGGCAGAGCATTGAGAGTAGAAGTTGGGATGTCATGTTGTGGCTGTAAAGGATGTTGGTGGGACCACCAGAAAAGCATTGTTGACCAGTAGGAAGTACTCATCTGGTTCACTTACGTTCCTGAAGGAAGAACATCTGACATTCTAACCTGGTCTGGCTTGCACGTGACACCAGACCCACAGCAACATGGCTGACTCTGTGCTATACTCTGGGTAATTAGCAGTGGGGCAAAGAATGTTGGTCCAATCAGTGACACCCTCATCCCATGAATGACTAAATAAAAAATACATATGTCCCTCCCTACCTCTGCAAACACATCCAGCTGCAGCAATCTGTCCTGGCTTTGTAACACCGTTCAGACCCTGACCTCTCTCTGTAACACTCTCACCACCTCCAGCACCTTCAGCTCTCCCGGTTCCTTTTGGGACATAAAACCTTGACAATTATTCCCTCTTCCATCTGACCTCCTCCTGTGAGCAGACCCTTTGCAATCCCTTTAAAACTTACTCCTAAAACATTCTCTCACTTCAGGATTTTAAGTACTTTTTGGTGATCCTCCAAGCCCGATAATCTAATATGGTCCTTTTTACTTGAGTGAGGGACCGATGGGGATTTCTTGCTGAGGATTTGTCTGTTTCAATGGAATGTCCTTTTGTTGAGTATTTTGCATTGTCCCTTCAAATGTTTTCCACTGTTCATTTACAGGCACATATTTCAGTCTGTTTAGCCTATTTACCTTGGTCAGTTCTCCTCTCAAACTCATGTCATTGGTTATTTTTGTTTCTAGTTGTAGCTTATCCTTTCTGTGATTCACTTTAAAACTTTATATTTCTTTAAACTGCATTTTATCACAATTTCGCAGAGGATCTCTCCAGGTGATATTACTCATTCACGAAGTTTCATCACACAATGGTCACTCTGAGATAGCACTCCTGCCTCACAGCACCAGGGTCCCAGGTTCGATTCCAGCCCTGGGTGACTGTGTGGAGTTTGCACATTCTCCCCGTGTCTGCGTGAATTGCCTCCGGATGCTCCGGTCAGGTGAATTGGCCATCCTAAATTGCCCATAATGATAGGTGTATTAGGCCGAGGGAGATGGGTCTGAGTGGGTTACTCTCCGGAGTGTTGACGTGGACTGGTTGTGTCAAAAGGCCTGTTTCCACACTGTATGGAATCTAATCTAAGGGATTGTGATTTTTGTACTTCAGCAATGGTTTCATATTTGTTTATGGATTGTTAATTGCTATTTTTAAAATTATTGATTTTAAATTCCACCATATCTTATGATGGGATTCAAACCTGCCTCCCCTGAACATTAGCTGAGGTTTTGGACTAATGCCTTAACAATAATGTTACTAGGCCATCACTTCACCTGCTCACTGGTTACTCATCCCTGAGCACTGATACATGAAGCTAAACCCATTCTTCCAAAATGACTGTGTGATCCTGAAGTCTTCCAGCACACTGGTGATATCACTCAGTCTCTCTCCATGTGGTATCCCTCACTGTGCGAGTCTAATTGCTGCCTCTATCAGTGTCTCTCACACTTGCAGCTGCTCCAGATGCTGAGCTAACAGAATTCTCCACTCCAGAGAGACACAACAGCTCAGGCCAGGGATGGAAACTGGGATTTTCCAGATATCTGTGGGGCTCATTTCCATTCTCCTTGTGTAACCCTCACTGCATCAGTCTAATTTCCCATTCTGTTTATTCCTCTGTCTCCTATAGGTACCCAGGAAGTTGCTGACTCAATAGACTTCCCAACTACTGTATGTCTCATCCATCACCTCATTGAAGATGGTTGGTCAGCCAGAGAGACAAAGGGAAGGGAGATCTGGAGCCTTCAATAAATCCTGGAGTGAGGTAAGATCACTCACAGTGCACAAAGCAGGGAGCAATGAGAGGGCTCCAAGCATCGGCTAACAAGACATGACAAAGATACAGTGCTGGAGGGGGAGCACAGTATAGACACACCCCATGCTCAATCGCCACATCTACTTTAACTTATGTTGCACTAAGACAGCATCGGGAGTTCAGAGTTATCAATCCAGGCCTGCGCTGTCTTAGTGAGCATCAGGACAACAGAAGGGAGAGTAGGCCTCTGACGAGAGGTTGTGAATGCTGCCTGCGATCTTTCTGTTCTGTGTTCTCCCTCCAACACTGTACTAAGACTCACTACTCTGCAACACTGTATCTGTGGCATGGCTTGTGCACCAGTGTCTTCAGTCATTTTTAACTCCTACAACAGTCCCTGTCCTGTAACCTGCTCTATTCCCGATAGTCCCTCCACATATTTGAAATGTACTGCATTCCAGACTACCATCTCCATCGCTGTAACTTGCTTCAGTGTCTACAATGTGCCTTATTTTGGTACACTAATCCTCTTTAACTGGATACAGAGTAATACAGCACGGAAACAGAACCTGTGGTCCAACTCCTCAATGCTGCCCATGTTACCTAAACTGAACGAGTCTCATTTGCCTGCATTTGGCCCTTATCTCTTCAAACCTTCTCCTCTCAATATACCTCCCAAATGTCTTTTCCATGTTGTAATTGTTCTTGTTTCTCCCATGTGCCTGAGGCAGTCTGTTCCATCTATGCACCATCCTCTGTGGATAATGTTCCCCCTCAGCTCCTCTTTAAATCCTTGCTCTCTCACCTCCTGTTTATACCCTCTAGTTTTGGACTCACCTACCCTTGGTTATTCACCATTCTTAGGGTCACCCCGTGGCCTCCTCTGTCCAAGGGAAATATTTAGGACAATGTTACAAATATCTCCAACGTATGTAACAAAGTGCTGGCCAATGTCGGCAAATGTGCCAAATGTCGCTTTCCCCACCCTGTCCACTTGGTATGCCACTTCTGAGGAACAATGTAACTTGCACCCCCTGGTCTCTCTCTCTCTGTTCGACAACCCTGCCCAGAGCCCTTCCATTAACTGTGTTAGTCCTCCCTGGTTTGCCTTAACAAAATCCAACCCCTGAATTAAACTCCATCTCACATTCCTTGGTCCACTGGCCCAGTTGGTCAGTATCCCCTTTGATAACCGTATTTACTGCCCACTACACCATTCATTTGATCATCAACAAACTTTCGCACAATCACTCCTATATTTTCAACCAAATCGTTTATGTAGATGAGGCACATCAGTGGACCCAGCCCTGATCCTTTCTTCAATAATGGAATCAAACCATATTCTTGTCATAGAGCCATACAGCATGGAAACTGACCCTTCAATTGATACCCACCATAATCTAAAACTAAACTCTTCCCCGCTGCCTGTTGCTGGCCCATATCACTCCAACCCTTCCCTATTCACCTGTTTATCCAGATATCTTTTAAATGTTGTAATTGTACCCACATCAACTCCTTTGTCAGGAAGTTCATTCCACACTCAAACCACCCTCTGTGTAGCAAATTGCCCCATATCTTTGTTTTGAACATCTCTCTCCTCTAACCTTAAAAATGTGGCCCCTCCTCTTGAGACTCCCCCATCCTGAGGAAAAGGCAACTACCATTAAATTGATCTATATGCCTCATTTTTTTTCATAAATCTTTATAGCATCATGTCTCAATCTCCAGGCTCCAGTGAAAAAAGACTCAGCCTATCCAGCCATTTTTCAGAACTCAAGCCTTCCATACCCAGCAATATCCTGGTAAATCTCTTCTGAATGCCCTACAACTTAATAATATGCTCCCTGTTAACTGGGCAACCAGAACTGGACAGAGTATTGCAGAACAGGCCTCACAAATGTCTGTGCAATCTCAACATGACGTCCCAAATCCTACACTCAATGGACTGAGCAATAGTCAGGCATGCCAAGCACTGTCTTATCCATCCTGTGATGCAAGCTTCAAGAATTATGTACCTGAACCCGGAGGGCCCTCTGCTCTAAAACACTAACCAAAGCCTTAACATTAATTGTATTAGCTCGACCTTTGTTTGTTTTACAAAATGCATTACCTCGTATTTATTCAGATTGAATTCCATCTCTAGTTTTTCAGCCCATTCACTCCCTTCATCAAGATCCCTTTGCAATCTCAGAAAACCTCCTTCACTGTCCATGATGCCACCCTCCAGCCTGCCAGCCCAACACACATGGCTGTCAGTTAGTACACATACCTTTACTCGGGGCTCCACAATTTCTTCCCCAGCATCCCACAGTGTCCTGTGATACACTTAATCAGGTTATGGGACTTGCCATAGCTTTGTGTTTTAAAACCCCCAGCACCACCTCTTCTATAACATGCACTCTTTTCAAGTCATAGAGATATACAGCATAGAAACAGACCCTTCGGTCCCCAACTCATCCAGGCTTACCAGAAGATCTAAATAAATCCATTCCCTTTTCCAGCATTTGGCCCATATACGTCTACACCCTTACCATTCAGATGCCCATCCAGATACCTTTTAAATGTTGTAATTTTATCAGTCTTCATTACCTTCTCTCTCAGCTCATTCCATACACACATCACCATGTGTGTGAAGAAGCTGTCCCTTCAGTCCCTCTGTAAACCATTCACCTCTAACCTTAAACCTATGCCCTCTAGTTTTGGACTCCCCAACTTCTGGGAAAAGGCCTTGAATGCTTACCCTATCCATACCGCTCATGTTCATATAAACCTCTGTAAGGTCATCCCTCAGTCTCCGATTCTCCAGTGACAGTAACCCCAGCTTATTCAGCAACAACCCAGGCAATATCTTGTTAATCTTTTCTGAGCCCTTTCAAGTTTCACAACATCCTTCCTGTAGCAGAGAGACTGGAATTGCAGAGATCTCCAATTGTGGTCTAACGTATTACTCTTGTTCCCTGAGTTGCCCAGTCTTTCTCCACAGTAAGTTCTGGAATGAAAAAATGTTTAGGATCTTAGCAAATATCTTGCAGTTCCACACATCGATGGCCTCGTTGATCTTTAATGGACACTATTTTGTCCTGAGTTACTTCTGCACTCTAAATATACTGATACAATCACTTTAGGATTCCCCTTTCCTTCTCTGCTGAGGCTATTTCATTTAGCCTTTCTCCATTCCTGTTTTCTACTCAAAGTGTATTCCTACAGCCCCTGTATATCCTCAGGGATCCCCTTGATCCAGCTGGCTATACCTGACATGTTGCCCCCTTTTCCTTGACCAGACCCTCAATAGACAGCCAGTGTTTCTGAATGCTGTCAGCATTGAGCTGCACCCAAACAGGAACATGCTGGCGCTGATCACTCAATTTATCTCACTTTTAAAATATTCTCACTTGCCAAACTTCCCTTTCCCTGTAAATAATTCCCTTCCCCAATCACATTTTGAAAGTTCCTGGCTAATACGATCAAGATTGGTCAGGCTCCATTTTATAACTTGCACCTGTGGACCAGGCCTGTCCTTTTCCAAAGCTGTTTTCAAACTACTAGAACTGTGGTCACTTTGGCAAAATGCTTTCCCACTCACATCTCAGTCCCTCTCCTTACCTTAATTCCCAAGTGGAGGTCAGGTTTTGCCCCTTTCTCTTTTCAGGTCATTTACATATTGATTGGGAGTTTTCTGGAACACAATTACCAAATTCCTCCCTTGCAAACACTGAACACTGGCAGTCCCAGTCTCGGTTTGGAAAGTTTAAAAACCCCGACCATAACAGCCCTATTATTATGGTTGATATTTAAGATGTCCCGACATATTTGTTCCTCAGTCTGCCACAGATTATTCAGGGTCAGCGGTCCGATCATATCAAAGTGATGGCCTATTCTTATTTCTCTGTTCCACTAACACAGCTTCACTGGGCGATCCCACAGGAATATCCTCTCTAAGTACTGCTGTGATGACTCGTGCAATGAAAACCCTCGTGCAATGAAAACCCAACACCACACGTCCTCTCTTGCCTTCCCTTCCTGTAGCATCTCTACCTTGAAACAATGAACTGCCAGTCCTGCCCCTCCCCTAGCTGTGTTTCTGTAATAACTATAATATCCCAGTCCCATGTTCCAATCCATGCCCTGAGTTCATCTTCCTTAGCTGTCAGGCCCCTTGCATTGAAATAAATGCTGATTAATCATCAGTTTTCCCCCATTCCCTGCTATGTTCTTGCCTGCCTTGTCTGCTGAAATTGCTGTCTTTAACTCGTGTACCACCCTCAATCTTCTTTCTGGCCTTACATTTATTTAAGGTCCAACACCCTGCCAGACTGGGTTATATCCTCTCAAGCATCTCTAGCAATTCACCCCACCAGGATATGGATCCTTTTCCCGCTCCCAGTTGAGGTGCCTTTCCCACCCTGTCTCCCCGTGCTGACACCTTCAGGGGTCTATGGACTTGTCCACCAAGGTCTCTGTATTCCTCAGTACTCCGCAAGGACCGTTCATTATGCCTGTCCTTCGCTTATCGTACCTCCCACAGAGTATTACCTCACTTCGATCCGAACTAAACTCTGCTTAGATTATCATCTGATCGACATCGACATCG
Source organism: Chiloscyllium punctatum (assembly GCF_047496795.1). NCBI lineage: Eukaryota > Metazoa > Chordata > Chondrichthyes > Orectolobiformes > Hemiscylliidae > Chiloscyllium > Chiloscyllium punctatum. The sequence continues at coordinate 55,671,416 of NC_092779.1, read as the reverse complement.
GACTGCAGATGGAGACCATCCTCCTCACTGTGAACAACACCCTCCCCTTTCATGTCATCTGCAAACCGACTAATGATACCTTCTGCTTTCACATCCGAGTTATTAATGTTCAATGGTTCCTGCACAGTTCCCTGTGGTACACCCGGTGGTGAAAATATTCTATCCACCAATTTTGCATCCAATTTGCCAACTTGCCTTGGAACCCAGTCCTTTTGGACCAGCCTTTCATGTTGGATATTGTTTAAGGACTTAGTCAAGTCCATGTAAACCACATCATCTGCACTGCCCTCATCAATATACTGAAGCACCATTTCAAAAAAACTGATCTGAATTCCTCAGACAGTATCTTCCTCTGCCAAATCCGTGATGACTAAACCGAGTTGATCCTTACCTTTGCAAGTGTTGATTCATCCTCACAATTGTTTCCAATAATTTCCCTCCCCCCTGCTGTCAGACTATCTGCTCTGTCATTACCTGACCTATCCCTGCTGCCCTTTTTGAACAAAGGAACCACATTAGCGATCCTCCAGTCATTCAGCACTTCACCTGTGGCCAGCAAAGTATTAAATATATCCACCAGGGCCCCAACAATCTCTGGGTAATTAGCATGGGGTCAAAGAATGCTGGTCCAGGCAGTGACACCCACATCCCATGAATGAATAAATAAAAATACATATGTCCCTCCCTACCTCTGCAAACCCCTCCAGCTGCAGCAATCCGTACAGGCTTTGTAATACCGTTCAGACCCTGACCACTCTCTGTAACACTCTCACCACCTCCAGCACCTTCACCTCTCCATATTCGTATCGTGTCAATAAACCTTGACAATGATTCCCCTTCCCATTGCCCTCCTCCTGCTAACAGACCCATTGCAATCGCTTTAAAACTTACTCTAAAACTCTCTCTCACTTCAGGATTTTAAGTACTTTGTGGTGATCTTCTCAGCCTCATAATCTAATATGATCCATTTTGTCCTGAGTGAGGGACTGGTGGGGATTTCTTGCTGAGTTTTTGTCTGTTTCAGTGGAATGTCCTTTTGTTGAGTATTTTACACTGTTCCTTCAAATGTTTTCCACTGTTCATTTACAGGCACATATTTCAGTCTGTTCAGCCTGTTTACCTTGGTCAGTTCTCCTCTCCAACTCATGTAATTGGCTATTTTTTGTTTCTAGTTGTAGCTTGTCCTTTCTGTGTTTCACTTTAAAACTTTATATTTCTTTAAACTGCACTTTATCACAATTTCCCAGAGGATCTCTCCAGGTGACATTACTCATTCACCAAGTTTCATCACACATCAGTCTCTCTGAGACAGTTATGTCCCTCACCAGTTGCACAATGTGTTATTCTAAGAAACACTGAAAAAAACTCTCTGAACTCCTCTTCCAATATCACTGTTGTCAGTGTGATTGTCCCAGACTTTGCGAATATTGACATTTCACTAAATGTTCACCATGCCTGTATTACCCTCCATATGTCTATTTGTTTTTCCAATCTGTACAACCCACATTTTCTCTGTAATCTGCTCCATTCACCTGAAACATTCCTGTCTGTGTAAAACACCCCATCCTACCAATATCCTTAGCCCTGTAAACTGATCCATTCCTCCCAATCTCCCCATCTCCATGAACATCGGTAGGCCCTGTAGCTCTCCACATTTCTGTAACCTCCTGTGGCTCAATGGTCCTCCCTTCCTATGAAACCACCTGCAGTGCCTACACCCCTCCCAGTCTTGGTCATCTGCTCCAGATCAGACCATTGCTGTCTCTGTTACCTCATACAACCTGAGCAACGCCTCCTGTTTGTGTCACTTCATTCAGATCGCATCCTCTCCCGCTTCCCAAAACCTATTGCTGCCATCATAATCCTTGCTATTTAGAACATGGAATAGCACATTCCAGTACAAGTCCTTCCGCCCTCAATATTGTGCTGACCTTTTATCCTACTCTGAAGATGAAACGAACCTACATTCCTTACATTTTACTATCATTGATGTGCCTATCCAAGAGTTGCTTAGATGTCTGTAATGTGTCTGAATCTACTACCACGGCTGGCAGTCCATTCCACACACCCACCACACTCTGTGTAAATATCTTACCAGTCCCTTCCATGCTGACAGGATATCCCAACCCAATCTAGTCCTACCTGCCAGCACCTGGCCCATATCCTTCTGATATCTAAACCTTCTGCCAGTTACCTTAAACTTATGTCCCCTTGTGATAGCCATTTTGCCATGGGATGTAATCTCTGGTTATCCACTCTATCTACGCCTCTCATTCCCTTGTACACCTCTATCATGTCACCATTCTTCCTCCTTCGCTGTGATCAGAAAATCCCCAGCTTCCACAACCTACCTTCTATGGGCATGCCCTCCAGTCCAGGCAGCATCCTGCGAAATCTCCTCTGCACTGTCTTTAAAGCTTCCATGTCCTTCCTATAATGAAGCGAACAGAACTGTTCACAATATTCGAAGTGTGGTCTAACTGTAGTGGGGTTCTGTAGAGCTGCAGCAAAATCTCACATCTCTTAAATTCAATCCCCCTGCTAATGAAAGCCAACACACCATCCACCTTCTTAACAGCCTGTCAACTTGGGTGGTAACCTGAGGGACACAGGATCCCTTTGTTCCTGCACGCTGCTAAGAATCCTGCCTTTAACCACGTAAAGGTTTTCTGCAGGAGCCTCCAATCTAAAAGTATCCCTAACTTTGTAAGTTCCTCCAGTCCCTACAACACTCATAAACTGTGAAACCTCCTCAAGTCCATATATTCCTAATGTCTGCAAAATCCTCCCATCCTGATGTCCCTCCATATCTCTGTAACCCCCACCATCCTCCAGTGCCCTTCTGGGGAACATTGCAGAGGAAGGAGGAGTTGGAGAGTCTGGGCCATGTTACGAGGTATGAAGGGCTGCAGAACCTGGAGGATGGTACAAATGTCAGAAGGGACGTGGGACTTGCAGAAGGTTAGAGGTTCCGGGATTCATTGAACCTGCAGGATGGGACAGGTGATGGCTTGTGGAACATGGAGAATATTATGATTTGAACCTCAGGTAATTTTTGATTGGACCCTTCAGCTGATTTTACAGTCATAGAGATGTATAGCATTGAAACAGACCCTTCATTACAACACATCCATGCCGACAGGATATTCCAATCCAATCTAGTCCCACCTGCAAGTACCTGGCCTATCTCCCTCCAAACTCTTTTTTATTCATATATCCATCCAAATGCTTCTTAAATGTTGCAATTGTACCATCTGTAAGATTGGCTGAAAGATCCAATCAAACATTGGTTCAAATCATAACATCCTCCAGGTTCCACAACCCATTCATGGTCCCATCCTGCAGATCAGATATCCCAACCCAATGTAGTCCCACCTGCTAGCACCCGGCCCAACTCCCTCTAAACCCTTCCTATTCATATACCCATCCAGATGCCTTTTAACTGTTGCAGTTGTACTGGCCTCCACCACTTCCTCTGGCAGCTCATTCCATATATGTACTATCCTCTGCGTGAAAAAGTTGCCCCTTTTTATCTTTTATATCTTTCTACTCTCACCCTAAACCTCGCCCTATAATTCTGGACTCGCACACCCCAGGAGAAAGACTTTGTCTATTTACCCTATCCATGCCCCTCTTGATTTTATAAACCTCTATGAGGTCACCCTCAGCCTCCGACTCTCCAGGAGAAACAACCATCACCTGTTCAAAGTCTCCCTATAGCTCATCCCTGGCAACGTTGTTGTAAATCTTTTCTGGACCCTTTCAAGTTTCACAAAATCCTTCTGATTGGAAGTAGAACAGAGTTGCATGCAGCATTCCAAAAGTGGCCTAACCACTGTCTTGTACAGCCACAACCTGACCTCCCAACTCCTGTACTCAATACTCTGACCAATAAAGGAATGCATACCAAGTGCCTTCTTCGCTATCCTAACTACCTGTGACTCTACTGTCAAGGAACTCTGTATTTCATTTGAAAAATTGCATAGACAGGTAGAGTGGTCCAAGGTCTTCTGGGTAATGCTAGTTCAGTCGAAGCTGATAGGCAGAGCAAGTGAAATATTTGCAGCGCTGTCTCTCGAAGGGTCAAACAGGCTATTTTAAGTGCTCATGGATTGCTTATGAAACGGAAGGCACTACAATTCCCTTTACTGTACCATTGCTATCTGTCAAAGCTCCTTCAGGTCTATATCCTCCGAATTGTTGAAACCTGTTCTCACCGTTGCAACTCCCATTATTTCCTAATATTGTTTAGTCTTTAAAAGCTTCCCTATCAGGTTAATCTCCTCCACTGCATACAACACTCCTAGCCTGTGTAATCTCTTCAATTCCTTCAGTTCCTATAAAGCTATGTATAGGTGTGACTGCTTTGTGGCCATTGTATCCTCATTTATATCTGCAAAAGGCTCTGCTCACTGTAGCACATCCTATGCTCATAAGTGAATCTGGTCTCTCACAAGACTCTCTATCACTCTCTCCTCCAGTCTCTACAAGCTTCCCTATCCCTGTCGTATCTTGCAGCATGCACACCACTCACTCTCTCTGACATACCTTCCAGTGCACAAATTCACCTCTCCTTCTAACTGTATCCAGTCTACAGCTTCATCCCTGTCCGTGCAACATCCTCCAGTCCATATACTCCTCCCTATTGCTGCAGCATTCTCCAGCTTATATCATCTTCCATGTGCTTGCAACATTCTCCAGTCCATACGATCCACCCTTTCTCTGTAATATTCTCCAGTCCATACCATCCTCCCTATCACTGTGATATTCTCCAGATCCCACAACTGTTGTTAAATGTACCATATCCTGGAATCCTGTGAATGTTTCTACGCCCTGATCAACATAGTCCATGTAACGATCCACAACCCTACACACATCCCTATCTCTGGAATCTAATCAAAGATGCTTTATCTCTCTAACTTCCTCCAAACAATAAAATGTTTTCTCCTGCGAACATTCTGTAGCAACTGTAACTATGTTTAACCCTGCAACATTGTCGCGCCCCAAACATCTCTCCCACTCTGTGACCTCTAACCATCCCTCAAAGGCCCTCTCTCGGTGACACGCGCCATGCATTTGCAACAAGGCAGATGGAATGACAGCATTAACTGAAGGGAACAGATATGATCGAACTGTTATTGTGGAGGTGTGGCTGTAGAATGATCATGACAGCAATGTGATTATTGAGGGATTGTAGGGATTTAGGCAGGATCAGCAAAAAAACCAAACAAGGTCCCGTTTTATTGTGAAGAAAGGACGCAGTTAGTGCATTAGTGAGACAGCCAATTTAATCTGGGAATCAAAATATAGAGTCCTTGTGAATGGAGAGCTTCAAAAATAGCAAGGAGGATCTGGAAGATCAAATCACAATCCATGCTTGTTGTTAAGTTGGATGCAATATTTTCTTGGTGATAGTAGACAGAGGCATGTGGAGTGGTCAATTTCTGATTGGACATCTGTGGCCAATGATGTTTCACAAGGATCAGTGCTGCGATGTCTGTGTGCAATTTATATCGGTGATTCAAATGAAAAAGTCAGCAGTTTGAGTGGTAATTTTGCAGTCGACATTTGGAAAGGCATGTAATGATTAGGGATAGCTAGGGAATTGTGGGTAGTGAGGAAGAGTGTTAAAGGTTGCAGCAGTATGTAGATCAGCTGGAACGCTGTGCAGAGATGTGGCAAATTGATTTTCATCGGGAGATGTGTGAAGTGATGCATTTATGAAGTCAAATGGAAGAGAGAAGTACACTAATTGACTAATTGGAAACATTGATAAACAGAGAGACATTGGAAGCAAATCCATAGCTCCCTAAAAATAACAACACAACAGGATGTGGTGGTAGAGGGGGAGTATGGTATGCTTACCTTTATTGGGCACAGTATTGAGTACAGACGTTTGCATGTCATGTTGTGACTGAAGGAAACTTCATTCGGCCATGTTTGGAAGGTTGCGTGTCATTCTCATCGACACACCACAGGAAGGAAGGTTTTGGGGAGGTTGCAACAGAGGGTTGGCAGAATGTTGCCTGGATGAGAATGTGTTTACTGTAAGGAGGTTGGACGCAGTTGGATTGTCTTGCGAGAGTATCGGAGACTGAGGGGTGACCTGGTGTTGGTATATAGCGTTAGGAGAGCATGGATAGTGTGGATAGTCGGAATCCTCCTTCCAATGGAGAAATATCAAATACTAGGGTGCATCGGTTTAAGATGAGAGTGAGAAGTTTTAAGTGAGATAAATGAGGCCACTTGTCTTTACCGAGAGGGTAGAAGCTGCACAGGAGGTGGGAGAGGTGGCAACGAGAGCAAACATTTGAAGTGGCATTTAGACAGAAACATGAACAGGCAGTGAATAGAGAGATATCACCCATGTGCAGGCAGATGGGATTAGTTTAGAATAGCATCATGGTCAGCACAGCCATGGTGGGCCGAAGGGCCTATTACTCTGCTGTACTGTTCTAGTTTATAACTTCACAGCATCTAACCTGTCAAAGCCCCTCCGAATCCTCGATGTTTCATTCAATTTCTCTCCCATTCTTCAAAACCCCAATAGGTTCAAGGGCAATCTACTCCACCTCTACTCATTGGAAAATCCCGCCATCTCCAGGATCAACCGAGTGAACCTTCCCTGGCCTGCCTCTAATACAAGAATGTATTTCCTTAGGGCACGCATATTATTCATTATAATCTAGGTGTGGTCTGACTTGAATCTTGCATCGTTTTAGCAAGACCTCCCTATTTTTAGACTCCATTCCCTTTGTAATAAATGGCAACATTTGATTTGCCTTCTCTATGACCTGCTGATCCTGTAAGCTACCTGTTTCAGATTGATTCACAAGGATTCCCAAAACCCTTTGTGCAGTCAGTCTGAACCAAACGGTGTTAGCCTGACAGTAAGTCGGGAACGTGCTGGAATATGCTATAAAGAATATGACAATAAATGATAACTAGATACTTAGAAACAATGGGAGATGTATGATTTTATAGAAGGGGAATATTTTTAAATCTATTGGATTCTATATTTTGGTGTAACTTTAAATGGCAGAATAGATAAGGGTGGGGGAGGCTAGTTGCGGTAGAGGGATATTTGAAATTTCAGAAGCATTTTGACAAGTTTCAACTAGGGCTAAAAATTAGCTCGTGAGAGAATAGGGCCCCTGAAAGGTCAATGAGACTGTCTGTGTGGAATCACTGCTGATGGGTCAGATACTGAACACATATTTTGTGTTTGGATTTACTGTGGTGAAAGACATGAAAGCTCGGGAAGTTAGGAAAATACATAGTGATGTCTTGAAAAGAATTCACATTGGAGAACAGGAGGTGCTGGATGTCTTAAAATGATAAAGGTTAGATAAAACCTTGGGATATGATCAGATGTATCCCAGCGCCTTGTGAGAAGTGAGGGAGAAAATTGCAGGGCCCCTCCCAGAGATATTTGCATCATCAACAGCCACTACAGACCTGAGACTGATGGTAGAGGTGGTAAGTTGTTGGAGGAGATTCTGAGGGAAACGATCATCATGCCTTTGGAAAGGTAAGGACAGATTAACGATCATTCGCATGGCTTTGTGCATTGGAAATCATGCCTCAAATGTGAGTGTGGAGATAGACAAGTGAGAGATCAAAACAGAGCAGTACACGATGCCCACATGAACTTTATCAAGGCCTTTGACAAGGTTCTGCATGGCAGACTGGATAGTAAGTTTAGATCACACATAACCAGGGAGCGCTCACTAACTGGATACAAAACAGGATTGACGGTAGGAGACAGAGCATGTTCATAGAGGGTTACTGCTCAAACTGCAGGCCTGTGACCAACGGTGTGCCATGGGGTTCGGTGCTGGGTCACTGTTGTGCATCATTTATATCAACAGTTTGGATGATAACACAGGAGTCATGGTTAGCAAGTTTGTGAGTGAGACTGAAATTGGTGATAATTTTGGACAGTGAAAAGGGTTATCGGAGAGTACAATGGAATCAACAGTATTGCTGGGCCAGTGAGGTTAGGAATAACAGGTGGAGAAATGCAAGATGTTGTATTGTGGTAAAGCAGACCAGGCTGGACTTGTACAATTAATGTTCGGGCCCTTGGTACTGTTGTCAATCAGTGACCCAGGGACGCAGGTACACAGTTTTTTGAAAGTAGCATCACGGGTAGACAGGCTGGTGAAGCAGGTGTTTGGGATGGTTCCCCTTCATTGGGCAGAGCATTGAGAGTGGGAGTTGGGATGTCATGGTGTATTTGTATAGGATATTAGTGAGGCCACTGTATAAGCATTGGTGATTATCTGGAAAAAATCAACTTGTTCACGTATGTCCTTCAGGGAGGGACAGCTGACGTTCTTACATGTACTGGCTCACATGTGACTCCAGTCCCACAGCAATATGGCTGACTCTGAGCTGCTTCTAGGCAATTAGCAGTGGGGTAATGTATATTGGTCCATCTGGTGACATCCTCAGGCCATGAATGAATCAATGAAAATACAGATGTCCATCCATACCTCTGCAAACAGCTCTAGCTGCAGCAATTCGTACTGGCTTTGTAACATTGTTCAGGCCTTTGCCCCTCTCTGTGACACCCTCACCACCTCCAGCACCTTCAATTCTCCATGTTCCGAAACTCTGATTAAACACTGACATTTTCTCTTCCTACTGCACTCCTCCTGCTCGGAGACTCCCTAGTGATCCACATTTGTGTCCAAATTTTAAACATTGGCTTCTTCAGAATTGATAGTTTTTTTTTCATCTCTTAATCAAACCTGTTAAGTCCTGGGTCAAGACCGTCCGAAGTGGGGAAGGAGCATTGGGAAGGTGTTGAGCACCTCGAGACTTTCTGTGGGGAAAAATAGGAATCCAGGAGAAAACAGCACAAGGAGCGCGCTGTCATATCAACACCCCACCCACCCCCTTTCCATGGCCACCTTCTGCCCAAGTGTAACAGAGTCTGTGGAAGGCCACATCATACAACCAACTCAGGACCCGCACCGCCCAAGAGTGGGAGAGAGTCAGCCTTGTCTGTGACCCACCGCCAAAGAGATGATGAGATAGGAAGGTTGAATCCCCTCACAATTATCCCAGTGCCTTTGTTACAAATTCAAACAATTCCCTGTTGATGCAGTGTCTAATACTGTGATATCACTCTGTATCTTTCCATGTGGTATCCCTCGCTGTGTCAGCCTATTTGCTGCCTCTGTCAGCATTTCTCCCTCTTACAGATGGTCTGAGATCCTGAGTCAACAGAATTGTCCACTCCAGAGAGATGCAGCAGCATGGGCAAGGGATGGAGACTGGGATTTTTGAGATCTCTGCTGGACTCTGTGCCACTCTGCATGAGTTATCCTCATTGCATCAGTCTAATTTCCCATTCTGTCTATTTCTGTCTCATACAGGTAATCAGGATGTTCCTAACTCCTGTCTCATCCATCACCTCATTGAAGCTGGTTGGTCAGCCAGAGAGAGAGAGATGGAGAGGGAGATCTGGAGCCTTCAGTAAATCCTGCAGCCAGTAAGATCACTCACAGTAAACAACACAGGGTGGAGGTAGTAGACTTCTATATTCAGACCTGGAAGACAGGACATAGATACAGAGCTGGGCAAGGAACAGCAACATTCTAGACTTCATTTCCATCATCTTGTGAGGGTCCTGCTTTCACCTCTGCTGTACTGGTCCTCAATGCGACAGCAGAGGGGATCGCAGGCATCAATCCTGGCCCATGCTGTGTTTGTGATCTCTGTAATATCCTCCAGTCCCGATAATCTCCTCTAGTCCACACCATTCTCTCTGTCTCTCTCAGGTTCCCCAATCCCTAACACCCTAATTCCTAAACTTCTGCAGTAGATACTAAATTCCTTCATCCCGGTAAACCCTGACAGTCCTGTTTATCCCTGTAAGATCCTCCCACCAATACCACCCTCCATGTCAATATATTTGTCTTTCACCTCTCCATCGGTCCCTACCTATGTAATCTTCTCCAGCTCCTACCACCTTTCCTTAGCTGTGAAAAATTTGTAATCTCCTTATCCTTCTCCAATTCTTTGATCTTTATCTTGTTAACTTTCACCCTCATTCCCGAGACCATACCCCTCGCGACCACAGGAACCTCTTTCAGTTTGTGCAACCCTCCCCGTCTGTGTAACTGTCTCCATCCCAGCAACTTGGCATTCTGCATTACCTTCCGATCTCTGTAATCTTCAGAACCGAGAAGCCTTCTTATAACTGTAAACGTCTTCATCCACTACAATCTTCCATATGTCTGTTAGTATTCACAATACACTTCTCCCGGAAACACTCCCGTTTGTGCCTCTCAGACTGCCTGCCTCTCCCTATATCCATCTCTATCCCTATCTCCAGAATCTAATCCAGCTACCTTATCTCTGTAAATTCCTCCGATCCCCAAACCCTTTTGTCGTTCTGACGTTCTTGACCAGATGTAACTTTGTTTAACTCTAACATCCTCTAGTCCCTGTAAGCCTCCGTATCTCTGTAACCTCTACCCATCTGCTCAACCCCCACTACTGAGGAATGACTCCCTGTATTCACCATAAGGCAGATGGAATGACAGGGAACAGATATGATGGAACTGTCATCCGGAGATTTCGCTGCAGAATGACCTTCACTGGGAAGTGAATACTGAAGGGTTGTTGGGATACAGTTATAGAGTCAGAGAGATGTGCAGCATGGAAACAGACCCTTCGGTCCAACCCATCCATGCTGAGCAGATATCCCAACCCAATCTAGTCCCAATAGGCAGACTAGGCAAAAAGCCAACAACTTGTGAAGGAAGGTTGAGGTTAAGGTATTAATGAGACAGTCATGTGGATCTGAAGATCAAACGTGGAGCTGAGAATAAATAAACAGCAGCAACCGTTAGCAGGAATTCTTTTGTAGGCACCAGATAGTGATGGGAATGTCAATATGGTTACAGTCAGGACACTGAATGTACTTGTAGCAAGGGCAGTACAGTAACTGTGTGTGACAGTGGTCTCCATGCCGACTGATACAGCAACAAGTATCAGTGCTGTAATGGATAGAATCCTGGATCGTATGTGAGATGGTTTTCTATGACATCATATCATATTTGTAGATCAAATGTTGTGTACTAATAAAAATCCAATAATCCGATTATAAAGGAGTTTTGTGAGCAGAGACCCATAATATTATGCAGGATATATTGAGTTTGTGCTCAGACCATGAGATGTAGGCGGGGAATGAGGCCATTTGGCCCATTGAGTATGCTCTGCCCTTCAATCAGATCATGGCTGATCTGATACTGTTCAACTCGACTTTCCTGCCTTTTCCACAAAACCCTTGTTTCACTGATTCATTAACATCTGCAGGAGGTTACAGAACAGTTGGAGAGATAGACAGAAATGGCAAATTGAGTTTAATCTGGACAAGTGTGAGATGATGTCAAATTCAATAAGAACGTTAGTATACTGAGGGATATTGATATACAGAAGGATCTTGGTGCAAGTCAGTAACTCCCAGAAAATGGCAACAGAAGTGTTTCAGATGGGAAAGAAAGCAAGTGGAGTACTAGCCTTCATCAGTCACAATGTTGGGTATAGTGGTTTGCATCTGATGCTGTGATTCTATAAAACGTATGTTTGGCCACATTTGGAGTACTGTGTGCAGGTCTCATCTCCACACAATAGGGAGGATGGGGAGGCTTTGGAGAGGGTACAAAAGGGGTTTATTAGCATATTGCCTGTGTTAGGGTTTTTAAGGGTTTGTTAGGTGTAACAGGAAATTAAACAAAGTTGGATTGTTTTGTGGGAGTATCAGAGGCTGACAGGTGACAAGGTACAGGAATATAACATTTGAAACAGGGATAAATAATGTAGATAGTCAGAATCTATTTTCCAATGTGTATGTTTCAAATACTGGAGCGCATAGGTTTAATGTGAGAAAGAGGAAGTTTAAACGAGATGTGTGAAGCAAGTTTTTTTTTACGTGGAGTGGATGTTACTGACTGAGGTTGTAGAAGCAGAAATATGAGTAAAGTTTTGAAGTGGGATTTAGACAGAAACATGAACAGGCAGAGAACAGAGGGATATGGACCATGTGCAGGCAGATGGTATGAGTTAGAATACTATCTTGGACAGCATAGACCTGGTGGGCCGAAGGGCCTGTTTCTGTGCTCCACTGTTCTATTTACTAACTTCCCAGCATCTGCCCGATCAGAGCCCCTCAGAATCTTGGATGGTTCATTCCATTTCACTCTCATTGTCTAAACTTCAATGGATTCAACCTCCACGTCCTCCACCTCTTCTCACTAGAAAATCCCTGTATTCCCAGGATCAGCCGAGTGAACCTTCTCTGGACTGCCTCCAATGCCACAATATCTTTCCTGTGGACACTCACACTGTTCATAATATTCGAGGTGTGGTCTGACTTGTACCTTGCATAGTTTTAGCTAGACCTGCCTATTTTTAGACTCCATTCCCTCTGTAATAAATGTCAGCATTTAATTTGCCTTCTCTATTACCTGCTGACCCTGTGAGCTACCTTTTTCAGATTGATAAACAAGAACTCTCACAACCCTTTCTGCTGTCAGTCTGAAACCAAATAGTGTTAGCCTAACAGTAAGTTGGGAGCATACTGAAATTGTTAGAAAGGATATGTCAATATACAATAACTGGCTGCTTAGAAAGCCAATTGATTAAAAGAGAATTTGTTTTTGAGCCTGTTGAATTTAATTTGTTGGTGTGAATATAAGTGACAGAATTGTAATGGTGTAGGAGGGTGTGGTGGTACGGGGGATATGGTGTATTTCAATTATCAGAAACATTTACGCAATTTTCATTAAGGGCTAAAGAGTAACTTGGTAGAGAATAGGGCCCCTTAAAGATCAATAAGGTCACCCATGTGTGGAACCAGAGGAGATGGGTGAGATATTAGACAAAATAGTCTTGTCAGTATTTACTGTAGAGAAAGACAAGGAAGCTTGGGAACTTGGGGAAATAAGGAATGATGTCTTGGAAAGAATCCTCACCAGAGAAGAGAAAATGCTGAAATCTTAAAACAAATAAAGATAGATCAATCCTCAGTAGTTCCTTGGGTCGATCCTAGAATATTAATGGAAGCTAGGGAAGAGATTGCAGTGTCTCTAACAGAGATATTTATATTATCAACAGACACAGTGAGGTGTTGGAAGACTGGAGGGCGGCTAATGCTGTTCCATCACTGCCGGGCTGCAGGGAAAAGCCAGGAAATTACAGCCCCGTGAGCCCAGTGATGGGGAAGTTGTTGGAGGAGATTTTGAGAGAAAGGAGCTCCTTACATTTACAAAGGCAAGGGCTGATTCGAGATGGTCAGCATTGCTTTGTGAGTGGGAAACCATGTTGCACAAACCGGATTGACTCTTCGAGGAGGTGGCCAAAGAAAGATGAAGGCAGAGCAGTCAGCGTTGTCTACATGGACTTTAGCATCTAGTCAAGAGGAAGGAGGAAGCTTACTTAAGGTCGAGGAAGCAAGGATCAGACAGGGCTCCAGAGAGTTGCACTGGGTGGCACGGTGTCTCAGTGGTTAGCACTGCGACCTCATAGCGCCACGGACTCCATTTCGATTCCAGCTTCAGGCGACTTCTGTGGGGAGTTTGCACATTCTTCCCATGTCTGCATGGTTTTCCTCCAGGTGCTCTGGTTTCCCACCACAGCCCAAAGATGTGCAGATTGTGTGACTCAGCCATGCTAAATTAACCATAGTGTTCACGGATATGTAGGTGTGGCGCATTAGTCAAGGCAAATGGAGAGTAATAGGGTGGGGAATGGGGCTGGGTTGTTTACTGTTTGGAAGGTTGGTATGGAGGTGTTGGGCCAAATGGCCCATTTCCACACAGTAGGGATTCTCTGAAGGTACCAGGAAGGAACCGAGAAATGGACTTAGGGCAACTAGAAGAGGACGTGAAAAAGCATTGTTGGGAAGGATGAAGGAAAACCGTAAGGTATTCTCCACTTATGGGAGCAACAAGAGCATGGCCAGAGTGAGGATAGGGCTGGTCAGGGATAGTGGAAGGAACTTGTACCTGGAGTCACAGGAGGTAGGTAAGGTCCTTAATGAATACTATGCTTCAGTATTCACTGCTGAGAGGGACCTTGTCATTTGTTAGGACAGCGTGAAACAGGCTGATGTACGTGAACAGGTGGATGTTAAGAAGGAGGATGTGTTGAGAGTTTTGTAATGGATGGATGCATCCAAAGTTACTATATGAAGCGAGGGAATGGATTGCTGCACACCCGGGTGATGACCTTTGCACCCTCGCTGTCCACTGGAGTTGGACCAGATGATTGGAGGCAGGAAAATATTATTCCCTTGTTCAGAAAAGGGAATTGGGATAATCCTGGGAATTGCACATCTGTCAGTCTTATGTCTGTGGTGTGCAGATTATTGGAGAGGACTCTGAGAGACAGGATTTATTATTCATTGGGAAACCATAGTTTGATCAGAGATTGTCAGCCTGGTTTTGTCAGGGGCAGGTCATGCCTTACAAGTCTTGTTGAATCTTTTGAGAATGTGACGAAACACCTTTATGGCTCATTCAGAAAGTATGGAGGCATGGGATACAGGGAAACCTATCTGTCTGGATACGGGATTACTGGCCCACAGAAGACAGAGGGCGATGATAGGTAGAAACCAGTCGTCCTGGAGCTCAGTGACCAGTGGTTTTCTGCCGGGAGTGGTTACAGGACCTCTGCTCTTTGTGATTTTATGAATAAGTTGGATGTGTGAGTGGAAGAGTCTGTAGGTAAGTTTCCCAATGACACAAAGGTTGGTGGAGTGGTTGATAGTGTGGAGGGCTGTTGTAAGTTGCAACGGGACAATGACAAGATGCTGAGAAGTAGCAGATGGAGTTCAATGTGGAAAAGTGTGAAGTCATTCATTTTAGAAGATTGAATTTGAATGCAGAATTCCTGGTTAATGGTAGGATCCTTGGCAGTGTGAAGGAACAGATCCATAGATCCCTCAAAGTTGCCACCCAAGCGGATCGGCTTGTTAAGAAGTAATATATTGTGTGGGATTTCATTAGTTTGGGGGTTGAGTTTTAAAGCCGTGAGGGTGGCAGCGGTGGCAGTAAAATTAGATGCATTAGAGACATTTAATATACTTCTGGATAGGAACATGGATGATAATAAAATGAAAGGAATGGAAGTTAGAGTCCTAGAGATGTACAGCATGGAAACAGACACTACAGTCCAACCCGTCCATGCCGACCAGATATCCCAACCCAATCTAGTCCCACCTGCCAACACCTGGTCCATATCCCTCCAAACCCTTCATATTCATATACCCATCCAAATACCTCTTAAATGTTGCAATTGTACCAGCCTCCACCATTTCTTCTGGCAGCTCATTCCATACATGTACCACCCTCTGTGTGAAAAAGTTGCCCCTTAGGTCTCTTTTATATCTTTCACCTCTTATCCTAAACCTATGGACTTCCCAACCCCAGGGAAAATACTTTGTCTATTTACCCTATCCATGCCCTTCATAATTTTGTAAATGTCTATAAGGTCACCCCTCAGCCTCCGACGCTCCAATGAAAAAAGCCCCAGCCAGTTCAGCCTCTCCCTATAGCTCAAATCCTCCAAACCTGGCAACATACTTGTAAATCTTTTCTGAACGCTTTCGTGTTTCCCAACATCTTTCCAATAGTAAGGAGACCAGAATTGCATGCAATATTACAACAGTGGCCTAACCAATGTGCTGTACAGTCACAACATTACCTCCCAACTCCTGTACTCAATACTCAGACCAATAAACGAAAGCATACCAAATGCCTTCTTCATTATCCTATCTACCTGCGACTCCACTTTCAAGGTGCTATGAACCTGAACCCTAAGGTCTCTTGGTTCAGCAACACTCCCTAGGACCTTACCATTAAATGTGTAAGTCCTGCTAAGAGGTGCTTTCCCAAAATGCCGCACCTCGCATTTATCTGAATTATCTGCCACTTTTTTTTAACTTACGGTCAGATAAAAGATTGGCATATCATCATGGCCGAAGGGTCTTGTTCCGTACTGTTCTGTGTTCTACATGTTGTACGGTAAACTGGGTAATAAGCTCAGATCAGTGTAAAAGGTTATGGCATTCAGGAGGAGCTAGTCAACTGGACAGAAAATTGGGCTTGATGGTTGTAGACAGAGGGTGGTGGGAGACATGTTGTTTTTCTGACTGGAGACATGTGACCAGTGGTGGAGTGGGTCCCCTGTTGTTTGTCATTTGGATAAATGGTTTGGATGGGAATATTGTTCAGTCAGTTAAGTAAGTTTTTTGGGTGACACTGAAATTGGTGGTAAACTGGACAGTGATGAAGGTTATCTGTGAAACAACAGGATGAACAGTACTGCTGGGATAGTGGGCTGAAGAATAGCAGATGGAGTTTAATTAGATAAATGTGAAGTGTGTCATTTTGGTGAAACAAACCAGGACGAGACTTGTACAGCTAATGTTTGGGCCCTGGGTTGTGTTGTCAATCAGTGACCCAGTGACCCAGGTACACAGTTCTTTAAAAGTGGTGTCACAGACAGACAGGCTTGTGAAGAAGGAGTTTGGGATGGTTTCCTTCACTGGGCAGAGCATTAACAGTAGGAGTTGGGATGTCATGTTGTATCTGTACAAGACATTGGTCAGGTCCCCATAAAAGAATTGTTGATCAGTGGGAAGAACTCATCTGGTTCACTTACCTCCTTTTGTGTAGAACATCTGACATTCTAACTTGGCCTGGCTAACATGTGACTCCAGACCCATTGCAATATGGCTGACTCTGAGCTGTCCTCTGTGTAATTAGCAGTGACACCCACCTCCCATGAATGAATAAATAAAAATACCTATGTCCCTCCCTACCTCTGCAAACCCCTCCAGCTGCAGCAATTCAGACTGGCTTTGTAACACCGTTCAGGCCCTGACCACTCTCTGTAACAGTCTTACCACCTCCAGCACCTTCACCCCTCCCTGTTCCTTTTGTGACATTAAACCCTTACACTGATTCCTCTTCCCACTGCCCAACTCCTGCGAGCAGACCCTTTGCAGACCCTTTAACACTTACTTCTAAAACTCTCTCTCACTTCAGGATTTTCAGTACTTTTTGGTGATCTTCTAAGCCTCATAATCTAATATGATCCATTTTGTCCTGAGTGAGGGGCTGGTGGGAATTTCTTGCTGAGATTTTGTCTGTTTCGATGGAATGTTCTTTTGTTGAGTGATTTACACTGCTCCTTCAAACTGTTCATTTACAGGCACATATTTCAGTCTGTTTCGCCTCTTTGCCATGGTCAGTTCTCATCTCAAACCCATGTAATTGGCTGTTTTTGTTTCTAGTTGTAGCTTATCCTTTCTGTGGTTCACTTTAAAACTTTATATTTCTTTAAACTGCACTTGATCACAATTTCCCTGAGGATCTCGCCAGGTGACATTACTCATTCACGAAGTTTCATCACACAACAGTCGCTCTGAGATAGTTATGTCCCTAGCCAGTTGCACAATTTGTTATTAAAAAAAAACACCGAAAAAAAATATTTCTGAACTCCTCTTCCAATATCACTGTTGTCAGTGTGACTGTCCCAGATTATGTGAATATTGAACTTTCCCAAAATTATCACAATGCCTTTGTTAAAAAATTCCAATGAGTTCCTGTGTAATGCAGTGATGAGCAATGAAATGCTGTTCAGTGGCCTAAAAACTGTTCTGCTTGTGTCCTTGGCAAGTAGTAGCCAGAATTTACATTCAGACTGACTCTACTTCATGATCTGAGGTCAAATGCTTTCTCTGTAATGCCTTTGTTATTCATTATTGTTAGCGTTGCCCATTTTGCCTGAGTTTGCACAAGGTGGTGAACCATTGAATATTTATGTCCACCTTTTGTTCGCCCTGTACGCATGTCTCTCTGGTGTCTAAATCTCTTTTATCTCTTTGTCACAAATCAATCTACCTTATTGAAGGGACATTATCCATTCCAAAAAAAACATAATTTACTCTTTCCCACAATTTCCAGTCACAGACCTATTCCCTGATGTAGTTAAACTCTGTCCCATCCTGTTCCTTTCTGCTTGTCTTCAGTCACATCCCCATGCTGCTCCCATACTTCACCTTTTCTCTTTGCATTTGGAAAGCGCGTTTCACCTGAACCCTGTCCCAGCATCCTCTCTGTCAGTTTAATGCCCTGTCCCATAAACCTACCAGCATGATTGGCCAGGACACTGGTTCCAGTACAGTTCCAGTGGGACCATCCTAATGGATTATTTATTAAATCAGGTATGGGATGTGGGTGCCTCTGGCTGACCAGCCTCTCTTGCCCAGCCCTAGCTGCCTTCGAGCCAAGTAACTTGCTCGGCCATTTCAGAGGGTAATTGAGAGGCAAACACTTTGCTGTGGGTATGTCGTGTCGACCATGTGATGATGAGCAGATGTCCTTATCTAAAGGACAAGTGTTTGGTTTTTTTGTGCATCAGCAATGGTTTCATATTTATTTATGGATTGTTAATTACTATTTTTAAAATTATTAATTTCAAACTCTACCATTTCTGATGGTGGGATTCAAACCCTCTTCCCCTGAACATTCGCTGAGGTTTTGGATACGTGCTCTCGCAATAATACCACTTGGCCATCACTTTGCCTGCTCACCCCTGAGCACAGATACCAGGGCATCATGAAGCTAAACCCATCCTTCCAACATGACTGTGTGATCCTGAAGTCTTGCAGCACTCTGGTGATATCACTCAGTATCTCTCCATGTGGTATCCCTCACTGTGTGGGTCTAATTGCTGCCTCTGTCAGCGCCTCCCGCTCTTCCACTTACTCCAGATCCTGAGCCAACAGAATTCTCCACTCCAGAGAAATGCAACAGCACAACCCAGGGATGGAGTGGGATTTTCCAGATATCTGTGGGGCTCATTTCCATTCTCCATGTGTAACCCTCACTGCATCAGTCTAATTTTCTATTCTGTCTATTTCTCTGTCTCCTGTAGGTACTTAGGAAGTTCCTGACTCAATAGACCTCCCAATTGTTGGGGGTCTCGTCCAACACTTCATTGAAGATGGTTGGTCAGCCAGAGAGACAAAGGGAAGGGAGATGTGGAGTCTTCAATAAATCCTGCAGTGAGGTAAGATCACTCACAGTGCACAGAGCAGGGAGCAATGAGAGGGCTCCAAACATCGCTAACAAGACATGACATAGATACAGTGCTGAATGGGGAGCACAGTACAGTACAGACACACCCCAGACTCAATCACCACCTCTACTTTAATTTACGTTGCACTGAGACAGCATCGGGAGTTCATAGTTATCAATCCAGGCCTGTGCTGTCTTAGTGAGCATCAGGACAACAGAGGGGAAAGCAGGCCTCCGACGAGAGGTTGGGAATGCTGCCTGGGATCCTTCTGTTCTGTGTTCTCCCTCCATCACTGTGCTAAGACTCACTAATCTACAACTCTGTGCCTATGGCATGGCTTGTGCACCAGTGTATTCAGTAATTTTTAACTCCTATTATAGTTCCTGTCCCTGTAACTACCTCCCTTCCCAATAGTCCTCCACATATTTGAAATGTTCTGCATTCCATACTACCATCCTTATCGCTGTAAATTGCTTCAGTGTCTACAACATGTTTTATTTTGGTACTGTAATCCACTTTAACTGGATACAGAGTGATACAGCATGGAAACAGAACCTGTGGTACAACTCATCAATGCTCTCCATGTTTCCTATAATGAATGAGTCTCATTTGCCTGCGTTTGGCCCTTATCTCTTCAAACCTTCTCCCCTCCATGTACCTACCCAAATGCCTTTTCCAGGTTGTCATTGTTCTTGTTTCTCCCATGTTCCCCTGGCAGTCTGTGCACCATCCTCTGTGGATAATGTTGCCCCTCAGCTCCCTCTTTAAATCTTTGCGCTCTCACGTCCCATTTGTACTCTTGAGTTTTGGACTCCCTTACCTTTGGCTATTCACCATTCTTAGGCCCAATCCTTGTGGCACTCCACTGGTCACAGACCTCCAGTCTAATAAGCAAACCTCCACTACCACCCTCTGTCTTCTACCTTTGAGCCAGTTCTGTATCCAAATAGCTAGTTCTCCCTGTATTCCATGAGATCGAATCTTGCTAATCATTCTCCCATGGGGAACCTTGTCGAACGCCTTACTGAAGTCCATATAGACCACATCTACCGCTCAGCCCTCTTCAATCCTCTTTGATATTTCTTCAAAAAACTCGATCAAGTTTGTAAGACATGATCTCCCACGCACAATCTCTATCTCTAATCAGTCCTTGCTTTTCCAAAGACATGTACATCCTGTCCCTCAGGATTCCCTCCAACAACTTGCCCACCACTGAGGTCAAGCTCACTGCTCTATAGTTCCCTGGCTTGTCCTTACCACTCTTCTTAAACAGTGGCACCATGTTAGCCGACCTCCAGTCTTCCTGCACCTCACCTGTGACTATCGATGATACAAATATCTCAACATAAGGCCCAGTAATCACTTTTCTAGCTTCCCACAGAGTTCGAGGGTACACCTGATCAAGTCCTGGGAATTTATCCACCTTTAGCATTTCAAGACATCCAACACTTGCTCCTCTGTAATCTGGACATTTTGCAAGGTGTCACCATCTAATTCCCTACATTCTATATCTTCCATAACCTTTTCCACAGTAAAAACTGATGCAAAATACTCATTTAGTATCTCTGTCTTTTAAATGTTGTAATTGTAACCACGTCCACCCTTCCTCAGAAAGTTCATTCCACAATCAAAACACTCTATGTGTAACAATTTGCCCCCATGTCTTTTTTTTTTGAACATCTCTCTCTTCTAACCTTAAAAATGTGATCCCTCCTCTTGAGACTCCCCCATCCTATGGAAAAGGCCACTACCGTTAAATCGATCTACATCTCATTTTTAAAAATAAACTTTTATAACATCACATCTCAAACTCCAGGCTCCAGTGAAAAAAGACTCAGCCTATCCAGCCATTTTTCAGATCTCAAGCCTTCCATATCCAACAATGTCCTGGAAAATCTCTGCTGAACCCCCTGCAGGTTAATAATATGCTCCCTGTTAACTGGGCGACCAGAACTGGACAGAGTATTGCAGAACAGGCCTCACAAATGTCTGTGCAATCTCAACATGACATCCCAAATCCTACACTCAATGGACTGAGCAATAGTCAGGCATGCCAAGCATTGTCTGACTGTGATGCAAGCTTCAAGAATTATGTACCAGAAGCCGGAGGACCCTCTGCTCTAAAACACTAACCAAAGCCTTAACATTAATTGTATAAGCTCTACCCTTGTTTGTTTTACCAAGTGCATTCCCTCACATTTATTCAGATTGAATTCCATCTACAGTTTTTCAGCCCATTCACCCATTTCATCAAGATCCCTTTGTAATCTCAAAAAACCTCCTTCACTGCCCACTATGCCACCCTCCAGCCTTTCCAGCACATCACACATGGCTGTCAATGGTACAAATATCTTTGCTCGCGGCTCCACAATTTCTTCCCTAGCATCGCACAATGTCCTGTGATACACTTAATCAGGTCCTGGGTCTTTCCATTGCTTTGTGTTGTAAAATCTCCAGCACCACCTCTTCTATAACATGCACTCTTTTTAAGTCATAGAGATGGGCAGCATGAAAACAGACCCTTTGGTCCAACTCATCTATGCTGACCAGAAGATCTAAATAAATCCATCCCATTTACCAGCATTTGGCCCAAGTACCTCTAAACCCTTATTATTAATATACCCATCCAGATACCTTTTAAATGTTGTCATAGTATCAGTATTTGCTACTTTCTCTCTCAGCTCATTCCATACATACATCACCGTGTGCATAAAAAAGCTGTTCCTTCAGTGTCGTTTAAACCTTTCCCCTTCAACCTTAAACCTATGCCCTCTAGTTTTGGACTCTTGAACCCCGGGAAAAGACCTTGACTGTTTACCCAATCCATACCCCTCATGTTTATATAAACTTCTGTCAGGCCACCCCTCAGTCTCCGATGTTCCAGGGAAAATAACCCCAGCTTATTCAGCAACAATCCTGGCAACATCTAACAATTGGCTGTTAAATGGATATCCACGTTCTGGTAGCTGTTTGACAACAATTGAAATGTAACTGATAATTTAAAATTATGTCCTCTATACCCAAAACCTTGTTGAGTGAATTGTATTGCCAATATCGAACCAATGAGCCATAACCTGCTTCAAACGAATAGAGAAGCCATCACCATCACAATGAAGGAGAAAGAGACAGAACAAAGGGAAGGAGAGAGAGAACACAGCGAGGGAAACAGATGGACAGTCAGTCAAAGAGAGAAAGGAAACAAAACAAGGAAACAAACAGTCGCATGTGCAGGGAGAAGGGAAGAGAATAGGTTCAGGGAAAGAAACAGCAGACAGGGAAAAGGAAAACACAGAGAAATAGACAGTGTGAGAGACAGTGGGAGACAAAGGTCACACCGAGCTGGGGATAGGGTCAAGGAGAGCTGGGGAGAATGGGAGGAGATGGGGGTGAGGACCAGAGAGACCTGGGCGTGAGCATTGGAGGGAGCTGGGGGTAGGGAGGTGAGGATTTGTTTTGTCATGTGCCAAGATGTCCAGGAAAATCATGGTAAGAATGGATGTACTGAACGATGGCTGTAAAACATATCTGAGAGGCATATAGGTTACACTGCACAGGGCGTGCCCTAGGCGAGATCAATATGAACAAAATCAGCATTATCTGAGATTAGAAAGTCCATTCATCAGTCTAATAACAGCGAGGAAGAAACTGTTCCTGAACTTGCTGCTCTGTGTGTTCAAGCGTCTGTATCTTTTAGCCTGATGGACGAGGTTGTGGGAGATCTTTACAGGCATATGATGGGACTTTGGTAATGTTAGAACAAAGAACATTCCAGTACAATAACAGGCCATTTGGCGGTCCAAGCCTGCACTGATCCAAATCCTCAATCTCAACCTGTCTCCTATTTTCTAAAGGTCTGTATCCCTATGCTCCCTGCCCATTCATGTATATTTCCCGAAACATCTTAAATGGAGCACCACTGGTCACAGTTCTACATGTTGAGAAACTCCCTTCCCCAGCTACGCTCTGTCCCGTGTTGCCAAGCCAGTTCTTTATCCATGTAGCTAGAACACCCTGGACACCATGTGACTTCATTTTCCCCATAACCCGACCATGGGAAATCTTATCAAACATCTTCCTGAGGTCCATGTACATGACATCTACAGCCCCTCCCTCATCAATCAACTTTGTCACTTTCTCAAATAATTCTATTAAGTTGGTAAGACATGACCTTCCCCGCAATAAACCATATTGCGTCTCACTGATAAGACCATTTTCATCCAAATGAGAATAGATCCTATCCCTCAGTATCTTCTCTCACAGCTTCCCTAGCCCAGATGTCAGGCTCACTGGTCTATAATTAACTGGATTATTCATGCTACCCTTCTTAAACAAGGGGATTAGAAACTTTCCAGTCCTCCCCTCAGTTGTGTTCAAGGATGTTACAAAGATATCTGTTATGGCCCTAGCTATTTCCTCTCTCCCTTCCCTCAGTAATTTTGGTTAGATGTTGGCAGCCTATCTGCGGCAATGAGCCATGTAAATAGAGTCAATAGTTGGGAGATTGGAGTCCGTCATAGTCTCGGCTGTGAACACAATCTTCTGTAGTTTCTGATGGTCCTGGGCAGAGTGTTGCCGTACCAGGCCATTACACACCTGGACAGTAAGTTCATAATAGTACATCTGTAGAAGTAGTGCATGCTAAATATCCTGAGCCACCTGAGGAAGGAGAGACATTTTTGAACCATCTTGACTGTCACACCCATGTGAGAAGTCCAGGGTAGGTTGCCAGTTATCATCAGTCCGAGGGACTTGACACTCTGCACTGTCTCGACCGTCGATGTAGATAGGGGCTTGTTCCCCTCCTTTCGTTCTAAAGTCAAAAATCAGTTCTTTACTTTTGCCGAATTTGAGAGGGAGGTTATTATCATTCCACCATGCCACCAAACCCACTATCTCCTTACTGTGTTCAGACTCATCGTTGTTTGATATCCCTCCTGCTTTGGTGATGTCATCAGCAAAATAACAGTTGGCATTGTTTGGAATTTGGCAACACAGCCACATGTGTGTATAGGGAGTACAGTAGGGGGCTGAGGACATAGTCGTGTGTGTACAGGGAGTACAGTAGGGGATTGAGGACACAGCCATGTGTGTACAGGGAGTACAGTAGGGGGCTGAGGACACAGCCATGTGTGTACAGGGAGTACAGTAGGGGGCTGAGGACACATCCTCCAGGAGCTCCAGTATTGAGTGTTATATGGTGGAGGTGCAGATACCTATCTTCACTAATTGTGGTCGGTGGCTCAGAAACCGGGGGATCCAGTTGCAGAGGGTGGAGCCGCGACTAAGGTCACGGAATTTTGAGATCAGTCTGGAGGGGATAATGATGTTTAAGGTGGAGCTGTCGTCAATAAGCAGGAGTCTGGTGTGGGTGTCTTTAGTGTCCTAAGGATGAGTGCAGGGCTCGGGATGCGGCATCTGTTGTGGACCCGTTACATCAGTCGGCATATTATAGGAGATCAAATCAGGCTGGGAGATTGGAGGTGATGTGGGCCATAACCAGCCTTTCAAATCACCCCATGTTTATTGAGGTTAGAGCCACTGGGCTGTAATCATTAAGTCATTAAAACATGAGCTTTCTCAGTTACAAGTTAGATGTTATGATTTGGAGATGCCAGTGTTGGACTGGGGTGTACAAAGTTAAAAATCACACAACACCAGGTTATAGTCCAACAGGTTTAATTGGAAGCACAATGATGAAGGTTGATGTTGGTCTTCTTGAAGAGGGTTGGGACTTCAGCTTGTGGGAGGGAAAAGCTGAAATTGTATGTGAATACTTCTGCCAGTTGTTCCTCCCAGGATCTGAGAGCTCAGCCGGGAACTGTATCCAGGCCCGGCGCTTTCATTGATTTGACCTGCAGGAAGACTGATCATGCCTGCAGCGGTGACAGCGGGCACAGGTACATCCGAGGCTGTCGGGGCAGGTTTCAGCCTGGCAGTCACACAGTTATTTATCACAGACATCCCCTCGCCGACCTCCCTCCATCGTCATCAATACACAGTGACATGGTTGGTGTGAGCACCACTCAATTAGTGTTGAGACGGAGTGACATCAACAGACTGGGATTGTGCGCCACAATGAAGTAAACTCACAACAAAAGGGGGTAGGGTGTGCTTCTACTGAGAGTCAGTGGTGCAGGGAGTGAAGACTTTACAGGTGTAATTCAAGTCAAGCCACTGCTTCAATCTGAATGGAGTCAAGCCCCTTGACCTTGACTGTTGTGCCTTGTAGATGGTGGACGGTCCTTCAGGAGCCAAGAAATGTGTTATATATGAACAAACTGAACAAAGGACTTGAGGGCAGTTTTGCGAAGTTTGCAGATGATATAAAGGAAGTGGGGAAGCTTCAGAAAGGCTTGAACAGTTTAGGACTGTGGGAAAACACGTGGCTGATGGAACACAATATGGGAACGTGTGAGAATATGCTCTTTGGTAGGCGGAATAGAGGAGACACTATGTTCTAATAGGATCCATTAAATCTGAAGCACAAAAGGATTTTGAGGCACTCGTCCTCTCTTATGGTTAACGTGCATGTTCAGTTGGCAGTTAGGAAAGCAAAAGTAATGTTCGCATTCATTTCAAGAGAGCAAGAATGCAAGACAGGAGACATACTGCTGAGAATGTAATGGGCTATGGACAGACGGCATTTGGCCAGTTGTGAGCTATTTTGGACACAATCTCTGGAGAAAGATCTGCTGGTGTTGGAGGTGATCCAACCTGGGGATGGCGGCTTGTCATATGAGCAGCAGTGTGTGTACACGATGGAATTTAGAAGAATTGTGGGGTGGGGAGGGGGGTGGGGAGTGGATGGTCTGATTGAAACTAATGGATTACTGCAAAGATTGATACAGTCAGTATGCAGAAGATATTTCCACTTTTCCTAGAGACAATGACAAAATGGCACAGTATCAGAGTGAAGGAATGGGCTGAATGGCCTAAATCTATTGCTATATCTCATGCCGTTTAGGTCATAGGGTCTATTATTCAGTAAAGACTTGTAAGTCTCTGATCTGCTCTTGTAACCCTTGTATTTGTATGTTGATTTGACTTCACGTTTTGGTCAATGGTCACCCCTGTGATATGGACGGTGGGAAGATTCAGTATCAGCCAGGACTCCATTAATATTTTGAATATGAGCTGCTATCAGTGAGTCTCATCTGGCGGGAGGACATTCTCTCTACGATGATTGTCATTTTCTGTCTGGTATTTTCGAAGGATTGATCTTGTTACGCCAGTATTGTTGATTTAAACAAAACAGGTGCAATTTATCACAGCATTCAGCAACAATATGTCATTGAATACTGAACACCCTTTAATAACAGAAAAGTTCAATATTAGATACACTGCTTTCCTGTTCGTGTTCAAACCAGATAGTCTGTCCCATCGAGATGCTCAATTCGAACTAATCTTAAAAAAAGTTTTTTTCTGGATGTGGGCATCGCTGGATGCCCAGTTGCCCTTGAGAAGGTGATGATGAGCTATCTTCTCAAATTGCTGCAATCTACCTGCTGTGTGGTGACCCACTAGTGATTAAAGAGGGAATTCCAAGATTTTCACGCAGCAACAGTGAAGGAACGGCAATACATTTCTAAATCAGGATGTTGACTCGCTTGGAGGGGAATTTGAAGATGGTGGTGTTCCCAAAAGTCTATTGTCTTTGTCATTCCAGATGGAATTGTGCGTGAGATTGGAAGGAGCTGTCTGAGGATTTTGGGGGAATTTCTCCATTGTGTCTTGTAGATAGTACTCACTGCTGCTCCTGGGTGACTATGGTGAAGGGAGTGAATGCTTGTGGATGTGGTGCAAATCAAATGGGCTGTTTTGTCCTGGATTGTGTCAAGCTTCTTTAGTGTTGTTGGGGCTGCACCCATTCAGACAAGTGAGGATGTTCCATCTCATTCCTGACTTCTGCTTTGTAGATGATGGACAGGCTTTGGGTAGTCAGGAGGTGAGTTTCTCCTGCAGTAATCCTAGCCTCTGATCTGCTGTTATATTCATGTGGCAAGTCCAGTTGAGTTTCTGGTCAATAATGCCCCCCCAGGATATTGATAGTGGGGGATTTTAGTGGCGTTCATGATGCTGAATGCAAAGTGCTTATATTGTTTCTTAATGATGACAGTCATTGTCTGAATTTATGTGGCGCAAATGTTACTTGCCACTTGCCAGCCCAAGCCTTAATATTGCCCAGATATTGTTGCTTTGGGTGTGGACTGCTTCCGTATCTGAGTATTTGCCAATTGTGCTGAATATTATGCAGTCATCATCGAATATCCCCACTTCTGACCTTATGATGGAAGGAAGGTCATTATTGAAGCAGCTGAAGATGTTTGGACCTAGGACATTATCCTAAGGGACTAGTGCAGAGATGTTCTGGAGCAGAGATGACTGACCTCCAACAACAATGACCATCTTCCTATCTGTCAGGTATGACTCCAATAATGGAGTGTTGGCCCGCAATACTGTTTTTGCTTGGGGTCTTTGATGTCACATTTGGCAGAATGCAACCTTGATGCCAAGGGCTGGAATTCAGTTCTTTTTTCAATGTTTGCACCAAAGCTGTGATGAGGTCAGGAGCTGAGTGACCCTGGCAAAACCCAAACTGGGCGTCACTGAGCAGGTTATTTTTGAGCAGGTGCTGCTTGATAGCACTGTTGATGACACCTTCCGTCATTTTACTGATGATGGAGAGTAGACTGATTAGGCGGTATTTGGACGGGTCTAATTTGTCCTGCAGTTTTTCCCCATTGTTGGTTTGTAAACATACTGGAACAGCTTGACTAGGGGAATGGGATGTTCTGGAGTACAAGTCTTCTGGACTATTGCCGGCATGTTATCAGGGCCCATAGCCTTTGCAGTATCCAGTGCCTTCAACCTTTTCTTGATGTCAGTTAATCGAATTTGCTGAAGGTTACTATCTGTAATGATGGGGACCACCGGAGGAGGCCGAAATGGATCATCCCCTCAAAACTTCTGACTGAAGATTGCAACAAAAGCTTCAGCCTTATATTTTGCACTGATGTGCTGGGCGCTTCCATCTTTGAGGTTGGGGATATTTGTAGAGACTCCTACTCTGGTGAGTTGTTTAATCGTCCGCTACCATTCACGATCGAATTAGCAGGACTGCAGATGCACAGGTTCTGTGATCGCAAAGCTCTGTTTGTCCCTTGCTGTTTATGCTATCTGGCACCAAGTATTTCTGCTTGGAAGCTTCAGCAGATGAACATTTTATCTTTATATATTCCTGGTTCTGCTCCTGGCATGCCCTCCTGCATTCTCCATTGAACCAGGGTTAATCCTCTGGATTGATGGTAATGATTGAGTGGGGGACATGCTGGGCCATGATGTTACAGATTGTGCTGAAGTATAGTTCTGCTGCTATTGATGGTCCATAGTGTCTTATGGATGCGCAGTCTTGAGTTGCTAGGTCTGCTAAAAGTCGGTGCCATTTAGCATGGTGATAGTGCCACACAACGCAATAGAGGTTATGGAGACAATAGACTTGGTCTCCACAAGGACAGTGTGGTGGTCACTTTTACCGATCCTGCCATGGACATATACATCTGTAGTTGGTAGATTGGTAAGGATGAGGTCAGGTATGTTTTTTACCCTCTCGTTCATTCCCTCACCACCTTCTGCAGACCCAATCTAATAGCTATGTCCTTAGGAGCCAACCAGCATGATCAGTATTACTGCTGCCAAACCACTCCTAACAGTCGACTTTGAAATCCCCCAGCCAGAATACACTTTGTGCCCTTGCCACAGTCAATGCTTTCTCCAAGTGTTGTTTAACATGGAGGAGGACTGATTCAGCTGAGGAACGACGTTACATGGTAATCAGTAAGAGACTACTTTCTCTATGTTTAATTTGTGTTATTTCTGTAAGGTATGATTCCGTGAGTATGACTATGTCAGGCTGTTGCTTGATTAGTCTGTAAGGCAGTTGTTCCGATGTTAGCACCAGACCTCAGGTGTGAGTAAGGAAGACTTTGCAGGTTCTACAGCGATGTTTCTAATGTTGACTTTTCCGGTGCCTATTCCCATGCCAGGTCGCCCATCCGGTTTCATTTATTTGAAACTTTGTAGCGATTGGAACAACTGAATGACTCATTAGACCATTTCAGAGGGCGATTTGGAGTCAATGATATTGCTTTGGGTCTGGAGTTGCATCTCAGCCAGACCAGGTGAGGATGGAAGATTCCTTCATTGCAGGATATTAGGGAACCAGGTGGAGTTTTCTGACAATCGGCAATGATTTCATTCTCAGCAGTAGATTCCTAATTCCAGGGATATTTTTACATTATTGAATTGAAATTCCACCATCTGCAGTGGCGGGATGCAACCTGGATCCACAGAACAGGAGCTGATTTTTCTGGATTGATACTCTATTGGTAATACCATGAGACCTACTTGGAACCACATGTTGTACTCAGCTGCCATTTCTTGTGTTACCCTGTTTTTATTCATTGCTCATGTTATTCTGGAATCTCATCCTTCATAAAATCCTGAATGAAATACACAGTCATGAACGCCTTCTCGTCTGCTCGAATTTCATTCAGTCTGTTTTGTTTGAACAGACATTTCAAGGCAGCTGTACCCCAGAGAAGAGCAGGAAAAGATAATGGGTGATTGTGCACTGTATCTGTCGCCGGACCAGTATGTCTGTCCAGGAAGCATTTATTGTGGGTCAGAAAACCTCCATTATTATTGTATGGATGGAAGCCATTCAGCCCATCGTGGAGTCACAAGCTCTCCAACTGCACAATTGGAGTTAGAGAGAATGTGTGACGAGAGATTTTGAGAGAGAGAAGTAAACAGAGAGAGAGAGCAAGTGAAGGGACATAAACTGAGAGAGGATAGAAAGGGGAGCGACTGACTGAGTGTGAGAGGAAGAGGTGTTAGATGAGGGTGGAGTTAGATAGATCAGAAGACTGCATTACGGTAGATAAATATGAACAGACAGAAGTTAGAAGCTTTATTTAGAAATTCCTCTGGACGGCAAGCCCTTTGTCTGGGCTCCATACACTGTGAGCACTGTGCTGATACTGGCTGTCATCCAGATTACTTACTTCGAACAATATCACAGAGCTGGGTTACTGACAGCTAAACAGAACCTATTAGGCCAACCCATAGGTTGGTTCCATGGAGAAAGCAGAGCTTTTAAATAGACTGTGCCAAGAGCAGCAGGAAATGATAACCACCACCCGCCCCCATGACCCCCCCACCACCACCCCCCCAACCCCTCCCTCCCCCCACCCCACACGCACACACCAATACTGTATGAGAGACTAGGCCAAAGAATCTCAGTAAGGGGACTAATGGACAGAGGTGAAATCACGATCTTAGCTGTGGGTCAAATAATGATTGATAAAGTTTGCACACCACTTTCCTAGTTACGTAATTTACATTTCAATTTATATAGCTCAATATCAGGAGTATATTTTAACAACCTTATCTCTTTGTACTTTGCATATATTGGTGTGTGCAGAAAATCATTTTGTTCCTATATTTTATGTTGCATAAACGCATTTCATTAATATTGTCTCTGCTGATTGCAGATGTATTCTTGAATTAGTTCTTCATATGAGTTATAAAGAGTAACATTCCAATTCTGGTAAATGGGGAACATCACTGTCCCTCCACCCAGTCTAATCAGCCATGTCACCCAGTCCTCTCCGTCTTTTGTCTTTCCCCAATATCATAATCACAATGTAATTGAAGTCCATTAAAAGACACTTCATGACAGTTCCTTAACATTGATAACATCAACAGCATGACCCACACCTGCCCTCTCTGATCCTGGAATAACAATCTGCACTGTGTTTGCCATGTGCAATTCTCTGTTAACGTATCCATGCCGTTTGTTTGTTGTAACCCACATTTCTTTTGGCACATTTTGCCATCAGATCATGAATGATAGATGTTTTCTCAATGTTTTACTGATTTTGCAATGACTGATCTGTAGTTATGGGATTTATTTTTGTAATTATGAACAGAGAAGTACGTTTATGTTCCGTTAAACTTCTGGCATTACTTCCATATCCAAGGCTGACTGAATGATTACACACAATTACAATGCCATCTTCAACATTCTTTCCTTCAGTCACACTCGCATATCACACCCAGAAAGCATAAATGTTCAACGTTATTTTGAATTTTAATAAAGTAGCATTGAATTCAAATGGGTTAACTGGAGCTATTTGTTCAGTGATTGTAATTATGTCAGTCTCCATGGATCGTATGCGTCCTTAGAGAGTTTCTCTCTTCTATCAATAAGGGAATGCTTTCAGTGTTGTATCCCATAGTATGAGTGGGAGCATGTCCAACAGGGATTAGCAGCTTCAGAGAGAAGGGCAGGAGAGATGGAAATCTGGAGACATTAGACTGGAATGTTCCAAAAATGGATAGGAGTTTTTACTATAGGAGTCTATGGTCTTTACTGACTTTCCCAGCCTTGGATATCATTAGCATCACAGATTGAAGATGTACTGCTGGTGATTCAAACTGGGTTACTATCCTATCCTTGCTATAGTTGGTGTTCCTGGTAAATCACTCTGTCTGTTTAGTGAAATGGTCTGAACTGATTCGATGCTCATTATATGCAGATTTTGGAAAGGTGCAAGCCAACGTTTTCAGCTCAAACCAAAGATTCCATTCCTTAGAAATTATAACTAGCAAACTATTATTTACAAATTACTCACCAATACGTGAGGGTAAAACACACTGTTCTCAACCTCTTTGATTCGTTTTCTCCTGCAAAGTGTACATCTCTATATCCTCCCCATATACCAATCCTGTCCGGTCCCACCATTAAGGCGTCCCAGTCTCCTCCTCAGCCTCAGTTCAATCCCTGAATAAACCATCGTTTGTGCCTTTGTTAATTCCAGATACATCTGTTTCAAGTCCCTTCTAACCACGTGTCCATTGCAAAATAATTGCACTTGAGATGTTTAACTTGTTCTCTGCACAAAATCTGAAAGATGGGCAGACAGTGTACGGTGGGGCACGTCACTGGCTCATATTCTAGAGCCACAGAATAATAACCTGTTGATATCGGCTTACCTTATGCCCATTAGAGAAGGCAGTGGGTCATCCTTCTCTGGTCAAATCTCTGTTTAACTGCAAACCCACGGCAATTTGTTTTACAATTTATTGTCCTGTGGCTCAGCTGAAACAGCCACTCAGTTCAAGATCGGTATAACACGCTGGCCTGACCAGGGCTGCACATATCCCGTGAGAGCAGAACCAAAGGAAAGGTAGCTCCCTTCCTCTGCTTGTATCCCATATTCCAATGGCTCATTTCCATTCAGGTAGGTAGCCATTCACTGTTTTAGATGGATTCTTTGTGATTGAGTCTCTTCCAGGAGTGATTGTCCATCTCCATGGGCACCTCTGGTGCTGGCTTTATTGATGCTGACCTACAGATGTGAGGATGTTTTTAAATTCTACATCAGTGGCAGTGCATCGTAAATGAATGGTTTCCTGTGTCACACAAAAGAAATGGAGCCAGCAAAGTGAGGGAAAGGAATTATTGTGACCAAACCTGAAAGTGTTGTTGAGGCAGTATTTGGGGCATTGTGGACAGATTTTCTATCCTTTATATGGAGTGATCTCCATACCACAGAGAGAGTGAAGAGGAGTTCCACCAGATTAATCCCAGGGATTATGGCACCATGAGAAGTGAGTAAAGGTTGGTCTGTAGCACTGTGAGAGAATAAGAGGTGATTGCATTGAACCCTGAGAGGGATGGCCAATCACTCCTTATATTCGAAACAGACAATGGGAAGGTGATAAATTCCATGACTGCTATTTCACTCAGGATGCATGATTGGGGATAGTTTAAGTGCCTGGGCGGACGTTACGCCCACCCACCCCAACCCCTACTCCCCTTTGAGAGAGACGGAGAGGTCCAAGTTTTGAATAAACTCTCCCCACATTAATACGGTGCAGTTGGTGTGTGATCCTGCACTGAATGTCATATTGTCCACCACACCGACAGCAGCCACAATACCTTCATCCTAAAACAGTTAACTATTCCCACCAGCTTCTGACATTCATGAAGAACATGAATCTATCTTCTCAGAGATGCAAAGTGCCTCCTTAAGGTTTAGACCAGAAGACGATAAGACATTGGAGCATAAATTAGGACAGTTCGCCCATTGGGTCTGCTCCGTCATTCAATCATCACTGATAGGTTTCTCAAACCCATTCTCCCACCTTCTCCCCATAACCCTTCATCCCCTGGATAATCAAAAGCTCTCTATCTCCATGTCAAATATACTCAATGACCTGACCCCACGGCCTTCTGTGGCAATAAATTTCAAAGAATCACCATTCTATGGTTAAATAACTTTCTCCTTATCACTGTTCTAAAAAGTGTTCCCTTTCATTTAAGGCTGTGCCCTCGGATTCTAATCCAATGGAAACACCTTATCAGCATCCACTCTCTCCAGGTCATTCAGTATCCTGTCTATTTCAATTACATTCCCTCTCATCCTTTCAAAATTTATCAAGTATAGACCCAGAGTACTCAAACATTCCTCATGCAATAAGCTTTTCATTCCTATGACCATTCTCATGAAAATCTTCTGAACACACTCCAGGACCAGTACATCCTTCCTGAGGTATGGAGCTCAAAAATGAGCGCAATACTCTAAATATCATCTGACCAGAGCCGTATACAGTTAGTTCTTATATTCAATTCTTCTCGTAGTAAATGCTCCCAATCATAATTACAATTGCCCTCCTAACTACTGCCTCAACCTGCAAGCTGACATTGAGAGAACCCTGCACTAGAACTCCCAAGTCCCTTTGCATTTCAGATTTCTGAATTTTCTCGCCATTTAGAAAATAGACTATGCCTCTATTCTTCGTGCCAAAGTGCATGACCTCACACTTTCCAACGTTGGAACAATCTCTTTACCTGTCAAAATCCTTGTTCAGCCTCTCCGCTTCCTCAATATGACCTGTCTATCACCCTATCTTCGTATCATCTGCAAACCTAACAAGAGTGCCCTCAATTCCCTCATCTAGATTCGTTAATGTAACAAGTAAAAAATTATGATTCCAACACTGAGCATTCTGGATCACCAGTTGTCCCCGGCTGCCGTCCTGGGAAGTACTCTGTTATCCCCACTCTCTGCTTCCTGCCAGACAGACAAGCTTCTGTCCATGCCACTACCTTGCCTCTGACACCACGGACCCTTATCATACTCAGTAATCTCCTGTGTGACGCCTTGTCAAAGGCCTTCTTGAACTCCAGATGGATAACATCCATTGGCTGTGCTTGGTCGAGCTGCTCATTTCCTCGACAAAGAATTCCAATAGATTTGTCAGGCATTAACTTGCCTTGATGAAATCATGCCGAGTTTGCCCTATTTTACCAAACACTTTCAATTATTCAGAAATCTTATCCATCACAATGGATTCCAGGATCTTACCCATAACAGAGGATAAACTATTCATAGTGGGTTTTTTTTGTCTTTTTCCTTACTCCCTTGTTAAAAAGGTTTAGAAGGTTTCCAGTGCTCTGGGATCGTTCCTTACTCTAGTGATTCCTGAAAGATCACCACGATTGCATCCACTCCCTCTTCAGCTGTCTCCCTTATAACACTGGGATGTAGTCCATCTGGTCAAGGTTATTTAACATCTTCTGGCCATTACATTATCTTTCTAGCATGTTCTCCATGGCGGGGGCCATCATACTCAGCTCTGGCCCCTCAATCTCTTGAATGTTTAAGGTATTACTCGTGCCTTCCACCATGAAAGCTAATGCAAAGTAATTATTCAGTTCCTTGGCCATTTTCTCGTTCCCCGCTGCTATCTCTCCAGTATCATTTCCCCGCAGTCCAATGTTCACTTTTGCCGCTCTTTTATACTTTATATATTGAAAGAAACTGTTACAGTCTTCTTTTACATTACTGGTGAGCTTACCCCCATATTTAATAATGTCCCTCCTTATTTTATTTTATTTGCCCTCTGTTTTGTATTTGTAAGCTTCCCAATCCTCAGGTTTCTCACATTATATCATTTCTCTTTTGCTTTTATGCTATACCTGACTTCCCTAGTCAGCTATGGTTGTCCCATCCTCCCTATACAAGCCTCTTTTTCCTCAGGATAAATCTCTGCTGTATCCTGAATTACTCCAAAACTCTGCCATTGCTGTTGTACTGTCTTTCCTGCTGGGCCCATCTCTCAGTCAATTATACCCAGCTTCTCCCTCATGTCCCTGTAATTGCCTTTATTCAGCTGCAATACGGTTACTTCTGATTCTAACTTCTCCATCTGAAATTGCAGAGTAAATTCAATCATATCATGATCACTGTCACCTTAAGCTCCCATCATCGAGTCTGCCTGCACAAGCTGCTCCAAAAAGCCATTTCATAGACATTCCACAAATTCCTTTTCCTGCCAACCACTATCAATCTGAACCCCCAGTCCATCTGTATAATAAAATCCCACAGGATCACTGTAACTTTGCCTTTCCTACAGATCTTTCTATCTCCTGGTGTATCTTACACCCGAGCTCCCTGTATATAACTCCAACTTCATTTTTTCACCTTTTTGATTCCTCAATTCTACCGACACAGATTCTACACCATCTGACCTTATTTGATTTATTATTATTGATTATTGATTCAATTCCATTCTTAAAACTGAGACAACTCTATCTCTCTGCCCACCTGCCTATCTTTTCGACAGGATGAATATCCTTGAATATTCAGCTCCCAATCCTGATCCTCTTGCAGCGATGTCACTGTAATGCCCACTATGTCGTCCTTGCAAATTTATGGATGAGTCACAAGCTCATTTACCTTAATCCTTATACTGCATGCATTCCGATATAATAGTTCAGTCCTGTATTACCCATTGCCCTTCACATTGTCATTTGTTTGTCCAGCTGTTGGTACCTACATGGACTCTGACCACTGGATCATTCCCCTCCCGCTCCAAGTTCTGCAACCCAGATGATATATCCCAAACCCGAGCACCATGTAGGCAACACAACCTTCAGAACTCTTAATCCCGATCATGGAGAACAGTATCTATGCTTTTAACTAGACTATCCCCAATTATCCATCATAGGGCAGCATGGTGACACAGGAATGCTGCCTCACAGTCTAGGTACTTGGGTTCATTTCCAATCTCCAGACCCTGTCTTTGTGGACTTTGTACATTCTTCCTGTGTCTGCATTGGGAGCATTAACTCTTTGCTCTCTCCACAGTACGTCTCTGTGTTTGCTTCAGATTTCTACCATCTACAGTATTTTTGTTTTTGTTCGATAGAGAAATGCAGCAAATGTGACAGGTTTTTGTAAAAGCAGCCATGGTTCGCGGTTTACTCTGGGTGTTTAGGAATCTTGCCCGGCCACTTGTCTGAGTGCAGTGTCCCTGGATGCCCATTCCATCTCTTTCAGTTCCTCAGTCCATCGTCACTACGTGTAGCCTTTCCTTGTGCCACCCCTGGGACTCCCCACACCCCATTGCCTGGCACTTGATACTCCCTTCGCAGGACTGTGTACACAACAACACTGGAAATTTTCTGACCCACTGGGGATGCTGGGTAAAGATCCTACCATTGAAAGGAACAGAATAACTAAAATCCAATTGAATAGCAAAGCTGAGTAAACAGGCTGAATGACATCGATCTGCTCTGACATTTTCTAATCTTCTGTTTATCCTCGTCCATCTGCAAATAGATGGTCCATGTGTATACCTTGTCAAACAGGTTTGGTGGCGGGGATAGATATCAGATCTGGTAGTCATTGGACTGATTCAGTGGTCTCACTTTCCTGACATCACACTTAAGTTTTTATTATCAAGTCTAACCAGTTTAAAGAAAAGGCCTTGCTGGGATTGTACTGAAAGGATACTTGAATTTTGGAGACATTCGAATATGTCATGTGCGAGTGAGGTTACTAATCGTAAGGTTGCACAGTTAAATACACGATCAACGTGCTGGTCGGGGAGGCAGCACTTCCGATATGTGGATCATTGGAATTTCCGAGTCGGTAGGATGTACACAAAAAGGACGGTATGAAGCTGAACTGGCAGCAGTTTACGATATGTGGATTATTGGGATTCACGGGTCAGTAGGATACACACAAGAAGGACGGGATGCACATGAACTGATAACAATCTCCGATATGTGGATCATTGAGATTCCCGGGTTGGTAGGATATAAACAAGATGGACAGGATGGACTTGAACTGGCAGCAATCTCCTGGCAGGCAGGTTTGCTATAGTCCTTTATGAGGGTTTAGAATAGTGTGTGGCAGCGGTGGGGGAGGGGTGTGTGAAACCACAGCAGTAGGTCCACAGGTCCAGTGACTGAGGGGGAGTTGGAGACTAATCCCAGTACAGCTAAGACCAACAAAACAAAGTAGAGGGTACTGAATACAGTGGCCTGGCAGTCTGAAGTGTGCTGATTTTAATATGAGGAATCTGTTTGAACATATATTTCGATATCGCTGCATGTCAGAAAATAGGAAGAGGTAATGGTTAATTAACAGTGTCCTTCAATGGACCAGCTTGTCTCTCCAGGCTCCAAAACTTGTTACTGTGGGTCAGAGGACTTTAGAATTAATACAACACAGAAGGAGGCCATTCAGCCCACTATGCGTCCATGAGCTCTCCAATTTGTCAACTTGAAAGTAGAGGGAATGATCAGAGCTAGACTGAGAGAGAGAGAAATAAACAGAGAGAAAGACAGTGCAGTGAGATAAACAGAGTGAAAAAAATGAGCAACAGGGTGAGTGAGTGAGAGCAAGGGGTGTCAGACGAATGTGAAGTTAGATCAGGAGACTGCATGAGGAGAAATACACAGAAACTTTTC
Organism: Chiloscyllium punctatum; assembly: GCF_047496795.1. Classification (NCBI taxonomy): domain Eukaryota; kingdom Metazoa; phylum Chordata; class Chondrichthyes; order Orectolobiformes; family Hemiscylliidae; genus Chiloscyllium; species Chiloscyllium punctatum. The sequence continues at coordinate 55,633,480 of NC_092779.1, read as the reverse complement.
TGAGAAACTCTCACAGACTGTACGCCCTTTGTCTGGTGCCATACCCTGTGAGTACCATGCTGATACTGGCTGTCATCCCAGATCATTTATCGCCAATAACATCCCAGAGCTGAGTTGCTGACAGCTAAACACAATCCAATAGACCAAGAGACTGGTTCCAGGAGAAGGTCGATTAATTTAAATATTCTAGGCCAACAGGAACTTGTAGCCCCTCTAGACACTGCGTGAGAGGCAGGGTGGAATCTCAGTGAAGGGAATCACTGGCAGAGGGGAAATCAGGATCTCAGCTCTGGGTCAAATAATGGTTGATAAAGTTTGCACACCACTTCCATGGTTTTCTAATTTACATTAAAATTTATATCGCTCCACATCGTAAATGTATTTTAACAATATTGTCTCATTGTAATTTTCATGTTTTGGTATGTACAGAAAAGCTTTTTTTATCCTTGTATTTTGTGTTGAATAAACACATTTTATTACTGAGGAAGAAAGGAGCTGCTCCGATGGGACAGTCGTCATCTGAACCGTGTTGGACCAGAATCCGAGTGAATCTTAACCAGGGCTGTAGACAGAGCTTTAGACTGATCGTGTGTGTGTGTGTTTGTGTGTGTGTGTGTGTATGTGTGTGTGTGTGTGTGTGTGTGTGTGTCGGGGGGTTGGGGGGATTGCAGTTATAGGGTTTAATTAGAAAAGCTGAATTAAAAGAGGAGGTAAGAGTATAAAACTCAGGAGAGGTTATTAAAATTTCCAGCACAGACACAAATAGGATAGAGCATCTGGAAATATTTAACATATCAAACTTCAAGCGCACTGCACAAATGAATGACAGTGAGAAGAGGGATGGTTAATGCAGGACTGAAGGGGTTACAACTGAATACATGCTGTATAAGGAATAAGGTAAATCAGCTTGTGGTGCAGAATTAAATTGGCAGGTATGAAGCGATGGGCATCACGGAGATGTGGCTGCAAGGGGATCTGAATATTTATGGATATTTATCCTATCGAAAAGATAGGCAGGTGGGCCAAGGTAGTGGATTTGCAGAATTAGTAAGAAATGAAATTAAATCAATAGTAAGAAAGGAAGTAAGGTCAGATGGTGTAGAATCTGCGTGGGTAGAATTGAGGAACCACAAAGGTAAGACAACCACAGTTGAAGTCTTGTACAGGGCTCCAAAGAGTAGTCAGGAGCTGATGCACAACACACACCAGGAGATAGAAAAGATGTGTAGGAAAGGCAAAGTACAGTAATCATGGGTGATTTCAGTATGCAGGGGAACTGGGAACATCAGATTGGTAGTGGTTCGCAAGAAAATGAAATTTAGGAATGTTTATGAGATGGCTTTTTGGAGCAACTTCTAGTGGAGTCCACTCTGGAACAGATGATATTGGATTTAATGACGCAGGATTCCTAAGGGAGATGACGGTGAAGGTAAACTTCGGAAGCAAGGATCGGAACATGGACGAATTTATTCTGCAATTTGAGAGAGAGAAGATAGAATCAGAGATAACAGTATTTCAGCTGAATAAAGGCAACTGCAGAGGCATAAGGGAGAAGCTGGGTAGAATTGACTGGGAAAGAGGTCAAGCATGAAAGACAAGGGAACAGCAATGACAGCAGATTCCAAGATTAATTCAGGAGACACAGCAGTGATCCTTGACGAGGAATAGAGGCATGGTACAGGGAGGATGAGACAGCCAGCGCTGACGAGGGAAGTCAGGGATTGCATACAAACAAAAGAGTAGGCGTATAATGTGATGAAGGACAGTGGGAAACGAGAAAATTGGGAAACTTACAAAGACTAACAGAGGGCAAAAAAAGGACAGAGAAGATTAGATGTGGAGGTAAGCTACCTAGTAATAGAAAGGAGACTGTAAGAGGTTCTTTAGATCGATAAAGTGCAAAAAAGAGGCAAAAGTGAATATGGACCACTGGAAAATGATGCTGGAGAAACAGTAGTGGGAAACAAAGAAATGAATGAGGTATCAATGTTCATGGTGGCAGACACGAGTAATTTCCCCAAAAAATGAAGAAAGTGATAGGGCAGAGCTGAGTATGGTGGTCATCACCAAGAAGAACATTTTAGAAAATGTTTTAGAAGAATTTGGATAAATTACCTGAACCATATGGACTACACCCCAGCATTATAAAAAAAAAGTTGAAGATGTCGTGAAAGTGAAAGTGGTAATCTTTCAGGAATGACTAAAATCAGGAAAGGCTGGAAAATTGCTAACGTGATACTCCATTTAATAAGGGAGTTAGGCAGAAGATGGAAAATTACAGACTGATTAGCCTAACCTTGGTTGTGGGTAACATCCTGGAATCCATTGTGAAGGATGGGATTTCTGAATACTTGGAAGTATTTAGTAAAATAGTGCAAAGTCAGCATTGTTTCATCAATGGGAGGTCATGCCTGACAAACCTGCTGGAATACTTTGAGGGAGTAACGGGCAGATCTGACCAAGGAGAACCAGTAGATGTTATCCACCTGCTTCTCTAAATTCCATTGATAAGGTGCCACGCAGGAAGCTATTGAGAAAGATTAGGGCCCCTTGTGTTACAGGCAAGGTGCTAGCTTGGATAGATGTTGGCTGTCTGACAGAAAGCAGAAAATGGGGATAAAAATGTCCTTCTCAGGATGGCATCCAGTTACAAGTGGTATTCCTCAAGACTCAGTGTTGGGACCACAACAATTCACTTTGTGCAATAATGGTCTACGTGAAGGAACTGAGGGCATTCTGGCTAAGTTTTCAAACAGTGCAAAGATGGAATAGAGGGTTAGGTAGCATCGAAGAGGTGGTTCTGCTGCAAGAGGGTGCAGTAGCACCCCTCTGATGCTCGCCGTCCAGACCACCAACCTCAGGATACAACGCATCATCCTCCGCCATTTCTGCTACCAACAGTCAGACCACACCACCAGAGATATCCTTCCCTCCCCACTCCTATCAGCATTCTGCAGAGACCATTCCCTTCACGACTCCCTCTTTAGGTTCACACATCACCCCTCCCACAACCCAACAAGCCACCTTCCACTCCCGGAACCTTCCCTTGCCATTGCAAGAGGTATGAAAGCTGTGCCAACAACTTCCTCCTCACCTCCATCCAAGGCCCCAAAGGATCCTTCCACATCAGGCAGGGAATATCCTGTGAATCCAAACACCTCATCTACTCTGCCCATTGCTCCTGGTCTCCGCTACACTGGGGAAACATGACGTCAACTTGCAGTGTTCAGGGTACACTCTCTGTCATACACTCAACAACACCACTTCCCTGTGGCTGAATACTTCACCTCCCCCTACTACTCCTCCAAGGACATGCAAGTTCTTGGCCTCCTTCACTGCCACATTCTAGCCACCAGACATCTGGAGGAAGAGCCCACCATCTTCCACCTTGGGACCCTTCAACCACACAGTATCCAGTGCAATGTCACCAGTTTCCTCTTCTCCCCTCCCTCCACCTATCCCAGATCTAACCCTCCAACTGAGTACCGCCTGTTGAACTGTCCTACCTGTCTATCTTCATTCCCATCTATCCACTCACCTTCCACTCTCACCACTCACCTTCATTTAGCCATCGCCTTCCAAGCTACCTTCCTCACAGCCCTCCAATTCATCTCTCAACCCCCTTCTGCCCACCCACTTCATTCGTGATAAAGGCTTTATGACATAAACGTCGAATATCCTGCTCCTCAGAGTCCGCCTGACTGGCTGCGCTTTTCTAGCACCACACTTTTTGACTCTGATCTCCAGCATCTGCTGTCCTCACTTTCTCCTGCTGAAGGATTTGCACAGGTTAGGGGAGTGAGCAAAGAAGTGGCAGATGGAGTATAACGTGGGCAAGTGTAAGATCATGCAGTTTGCCAAGAAAAATAAAGGCATGGACTATTTTCTAAATAGCGAGCAAGTTCAGAAGACTTGGGGGGAGGGGGGTGCTAGTCCAAGGATCTTGAAAAGTAAATCTGCAGGTTGTCAGCAGTTGGAAAGGCAAATAAAATGATTCCATTTATTTCAAGAGGGATTGATTTTAATGCAGGGATGTACTTCTGAGGCTCTATAAGATTTTGGCCATACTACATTTGGATTATTGTGCACAGTTTTCGGTCCCATATCTCAGGAAGGATGTACTGGATCTGGAGCATTTTCCGATGAGATTCACGAAAGTGGTCCCCAGAATGAAAAGCTTAACAATTGAAGAACATCTGAGGGTTCTGGGTCTATATTTGTTCGAGTTCAGAAGGCTGTTAGGAGGTCTAATTGAAACTTACAGAATATTGAATGACCAGGACAGGGTGGATTTTGGGAAGATATTTCCAGTGCAGGGGACACTAGGACCCGAGGGGACAGAGTAAAGAGAAGACCTTTTCAAACACAGATAAAGATGAACCTCTTCAGCCAGAGAGTGGTGAATCTAGGGAATTCACTGCTACAGAGGGCTGTCGAGGCCAGGTAATTGAGTATATTTAAGAGTAAGACAGATAGGTTCTTGATTGTAAAGGGGATGAAGGGTTACAGATAGAAAACGCAAGAATGGGTTTAAGAAGCTTAACAGTCATCATTGAATGGCGGAGCAGGCTCAATGGCCTGAAAGGCCAAATTTCTGCTCCAATGTCTTCTGGTCATATGGTTAATATTGGATCTCCTCATTCCTCATCGGAGATGTACCCTGGAATTTGCTTTTCTTATGATTTATAAAGAGCAACATCCCAATACTGATAACTGGGAAATATCATGTTCCCTCCCTCCAGTCTTTGCAGCCATGTCCCCAATATCATAACCACACTGAAATTGAAAAGCAGTGCATGGTACTTAATCACAGTTGATTGACATCGACAACATTAACAGTAGGACACTCACCTATCCTCTCTGATCCTCGACAAACCATCTGAATTGTGTGTCACATCATATTCTTTGTTAACATATCCATGACATTTGTCTGTTATAACTCATGTTGTCGTGGGCACACTTGCCTGTCAGATTATGGACAAGAAAAGGTCTCTCCATATTTTACTGCCATTATAATCACTGATCAGTAGTTACAGACTGTATGTTTCCATTCATAAACGGAGAAACTTGATTATGTTCTGACAATCCTTTGGCATTACTCCCATATCCGAGGCAGATTGATTGATTACACGCAATCAATCTACTAGCTCCAATATTCCTTCCCTCAGCCACCCCGACATATCCCAAGTTAAATGAGTAAATTTTAAACGTTCTTTTGAATTTTAATAAAATCAATATTGAACACAAAGGGGTTTAATTGAGCTATTTGTTCAGTGACTGTGATTAATGTCCATCTCCGTGGATCCTAATTATCACAGTAGAGAGTTTCCATTGTTGAAAGATAAATGGGCTCTATTCAATGTGTTATCCCATAGTTTGAGTAGGAACATCACTGACAGCACTAACAGGGATCAGCAGCTCGAGAGAGAAAGGGAGGAGAGATCAGAATCTTGAGAACTTTAGACAGGAACGTTGCAATAATTATTCATAATCTGAGGACCATGGATTGGAATGTTCCAACAATGGATCAAAATCTGAGAACATTACACTGGAATGTTCCAACAATGGATCAGCATCTGAGAACTTTAGACTGGAATGTTACAGCAATGGACAGGAGTTTATCCTTCGGTTTTTACTGACTTTCTCAGCCTTGGATATCATTAGCATATCGGATCCAGGATATCTTTGGATTATTCAAGGTGGTTACTATCCCATCCTCACGATAGTTGGTGTTCCTGTTAAGTCATTATATTTGTCTACTAAACCGGGTTGAAATGAATTTCTGCTCATGATATGTAAATTGTGGAAAGTGCAAGTCAATATCTTCGGTTCCAAACAAAAATTCATTTCCTTATACATTATAAGTATCAAACTACGATTTATAAGTTACTCACTGATATGCGAGAAGTAACCAGACTCTTCTCAAACTCCATAATCCATTTTGTCCTTCACAGATTTACATCTCCATGTCCTCCCCACGCACCAATCCTGTCCAATACCACCATCATGATATCCCAGTCTCGTCCTCAGTCTCAGTACAATATCTGAATAAACCATTTGTGCCTTTGTTCAATCTGGATGCAACAGTTTCAAGTTCCTTGTAACCACATGTCCATCACTAAATAATTGCTCTTAAGAATGTTTAACTTGTTCCTGCATATAAGGGAAGACAGTTTATGGTGGTCAAGCTATTTACTCATAATCTAGAGCCACATAATATATCATGTTGATATATCATGAAGGAAATTGGGGAGTTTAAAAGCAACCTTTATCATTTGTTATAAAAACCAATCTGCTTGCCTCAGGTCCTTTAGGGAAGTCAATATGTCATGCTTCCATTGTCAGGTTTCTGTGTGACTTCTGTGATGAACACGTGGGTGTACTGTACCTTTGAGAGAATGGAAAACCAACAATAACTACCTGACAGCACCAAGAGTTCTGAAAAATAGATATAATGTAACATTTGGTCGAACAACCCAATTAGCTCATTGTCTCAAAATAAATTCAGCAAAACATTTCAAATTTTACCCAAAATACCCACCTCCAACCAATTTTCAATTTATTATATTGACAATCTTAACAGCCAATGATACAATACAATAGTTTGGCAGTACAAGACCATGAAAAATTGAACAGTTGAGAGGAGAACTGCCAAGCTACCAGCATGCAAAGACTGTCTGAAAAATAGCTCACCTATAGGTACCTTTATTGATTAGTAACTGGTGAAGCGGAGTAGCTAAGAAGAAAAGAAGACAGGAATATGGAGAAGAACTGAAAGCTTCCTGGTTTTGAGATAAGAAATTTTGTTTTGTAATTCTTAATTAGGAGTTTTATTGGAGTAGTATTGTGGAGGGGAAGATCAAAGATAGGTTAGAGGAAGAATTTGTAAATAGTCGTTCGTTTATCATTCTCTGTATTACTTTAAGAAATAAAGTTGTTAATTTTTACTTTAAATAGATCTGGACTCTAGAATTATCACAGATTACTGCATGGGATAAATCTTTTCTCTGTTGCTGGTTTTAATTAAGCAGGAAGATTTATCCTGTGTTGTAACACTGCAAACCCATAGCTATGCGTTTTACTCTTTACGGTACTGTGGAACAGCTGAACCAGCCACTCAGTTCAAGATCTGAATAACATGATGCCCTGACCAGGGCTTCACACATCCCTTGAGAGAAGAACAAAGGAAAAGATAGTTCCCTTTCTCTGCCTGTTTTCTGTATTGCTATATGTGGTTTCCATTCAGGTACGCGATCATTCCCTATTTCAGGTGTATTCAATCTCATTGAAATTCTCCCCAAGAGTGATGCACATCTCCATAGTTATCTCTGGTGCTGGCTTTATTGATGCTACGTACAGATATAAGGGACTGATAAGTTCCATGTCAGTCATAGTGCATAGAGAAGGAATGGCTCTTTGTGGCACAGGAAAGAAATGGCAATGTATAAGTGAGAGAAAATATGTTTTTTGACAATCCCTGAGAGTGTTGTTGAGGCAGTATTTGGGGTATTGTGGATAGACTTTCTCTCAAGTTTCACCAGACTAATCCCTGGGATGATGGCACCATGAGCAGTGAGTGAAGCTCAGTGAGAGAATAAGAGGTGATTGCATTGAACCTTTAGGGGGATGGACAATCACTCATAATGTTCTAAACAGATACTGATATGGTGATAAGTTCATGGCTTTTTTTCCACTTAGATTACATGATTCTCGATAGTTTAAGAGCCACTGAGAACGTTCCACCCAACCACCCTCACTCCCTACTTCAACTGAGACAGAGAGAGAAAGAGAGGAGAAAGGGAGGAGAGAGAGAGAGAGAGGGAAGTTCAGGCTTTTGAATAAACTCTCCCAACATTAATACAGTTCAATTGGTGCGTCATCCTGCCATGAACGTTGTGTTATCCATAAGCCCGACAGCAGCAACAATACCTTCATTATAAAAGTGTTAACTCTTTCCAGAGAGAAAGAAAGTCTTTTTACACCACAGGAAAGAAACGAAGATGTCTAGAGGAAAAAGAGTTGTTATGATCATCTCTGAGAGTGTTGTTGAGGCAGTATTTGGGATATTGTGGACAGACATTCTCTCCTTTATAAGGAATGATTGCCTTGCCACAGAGAGAGTGCAATGGAGTTTCACCAGAATAATCCCTGGGATTATGGTACCATGAGGACACAGTGAAGATTAATCTCTGGCGTTGTGAGAGAATGAGAGGCGATTGCATTGAAACTTGAGGGGAGGGACAGTCACACACGATGTTCTAAATAGACATTGATACGGTGAAAAATTCCATGGCTTCTGTTTTACTCGGGTTGCATGAGTGTCGATAGTTTAAGAGCCTCTGAGAATATTCCCCTCACTCCACACCCAATCCCCATGTCGCATGAGAGAGACAGAGGGCCAGTATTTGAATAAACTCTCCCCACATTAATACAGTTCATTTAGTGCGCAGTCCTGCACTGAATGTCTCGTTATCCACAATCCTTACAGCAACCACAATACCCTCATGCTAAAACAGTTAACTATTCCCACAAGATTCTGACCTCCATGGAGAACATGGATGTGTCTTCTCGGAGATGGAAAATGCCTCCTTGAGACTTGGCACAAATCATTTGGGTTCCCTCCTCATTGCCAGCAAACTATGTTAAAGCAGCACACGTTCTACAAACAATGGAACCATGATTAACATCATGGAGTCCTCTATCAGCGCAGTCTCGGTTTCATTGGTTTGACATGTTGGAATATCTGTGACCCCCACTTGTTCCTGTATGACTATCTCGTGGGGATGAACAGCCTCCTCCTGGTCTCATGGAACAGGTTTAATGGTCTGATTGGGCTCTGCCTGCTCCTGTTTAACAGCTCGATACACTGAACAAACCACACTTCTTCCTGTGTAACAGGCAGGAGTATTGAATCTGCTGTCACTCTTCCTGTTCCTGAATGCTAGCTCCTGTGTGCAACCAGCTTGAGATGCTGAATGAGCTCCTCTTTTAACTGTGAAAATGTACAATGTCTGACCGTGCTGTTACATAAATGTTACCGACACTTTAACAGCACAAACCGGAATGGACACAGAAAGGTTGAGGAGCTGATGGGGGACAAAATGTTCTGAACATTCTGTCATCTTCAATCATCATACCTACTTCAGATCTTTTGATGAGAAAATACATTGATGGAGCAGCTGAAGATGTTTGTGCTGAGGAGGCTAACCTGAGGATCTCCTGCAGAGATGTCCTGGGACTGAGAGGATTGTTGGCGACTGACCCCAAACCTCTTTATTTGTGTTCGGAAAGACCGCATCCAGTGGGAAGGTTACATCTGATCCACATTCAGATCAAATAAGTAGGTGGTCCCGATGCCATCCTCAGTCTAATACTGCCTTGGTATCAAAGCCATTCGATCTTTCCTGAGCCCCTGTGTTCAGCTCTTGTTCATATCAATAGGTGACGGTGTATGTGTAGGGAATGCTTTCCTCTCACAGAAGGTAATCACTGTCAGGAATTATCTGGGCTAGAGAGCTAGGGCAGCTTTATCGCTGAAAGCATTTAAAGAGAAGTTAGATGGAGTTTTGACCTGTCAGAGAGCTAACGGGTGAAGAATTGGGCATTAAAGAGGAGTTACTGTCAACAGTAGATCAGCCATGATGTTATGCAATGGCTTGATCATCCGAATTACCTGATTCAGTTCCTTTTTTCCTCATATTCAGTAATTGCAATGTTAATGGCTGTAATTTTCCTGAATGTTCTTTTATTGAACGTTGCAATCAGAGAGAGTAATGTATTTTATGAGGCATCTCTGTTTGAGGTATGGGGACTGTATTCACGGTGAATCTGGGTCTATGATAACACCAACAAATGAACCACAAGTTGCAGAGAGGAAACACTCTGTAAAGAGACCAGAGGCGTCTGTTGAAACAAATAGAACTTTCCAACCAACACCAAACCATGTGTGACAGTCTTGAGGGACTGAATGAGATCCTGTGTTAATGTTGACCAGGTATTTGAAGCAAGTGGCCTCCATCTGCTCCTTGCAGGAGGTGTGAGGGGGTTGAATAGAACATAGCAACACAGGACTGAGCAGCAGGAGTGGGCCATTAGATACTTTGTCACTGCTCCATGTGTTTTTGGTCACAGGAGCACGTTTCTGTATGTATGCCATTTTACTACAAATTATACAATAAGAACTTTGAATAAATGCAAACATCTAGGCACCACAATCCTCTGGGGAAGGGAATTTCCACTTGAACAGCCCTTTGAGAATTTCTCATTTGTGTGTGAAGGGTGGAAGGTATAGGGGAGATGTCAGGGGTGGGTTCTTTACCCAGAGAGTGGTGGGGGCATGGAATGCGCTGCCCGTGGGAGTGGTAGAGTCAGAATCATTGGCGACCTTTAAGCGGCATTTGGATAGGTACATGGATGGGTGCTTAATCTAGGTTAGAAGTTCGGCACAACATCGTGGGCCGAAGGGCCTGTTCTGTGCTGTATTGTTCTATGTTCTATGTTCTATGTTCTAACTGTTGGAGGGTCACTGTGTCCTTTTCCAGTCCCACTCCTCCACTGGTTACACCCATCTTAAATGCAGCCAGTTTAGTGAGGTGACCAATGATTTAGGTCTCAGACTGGGCCATTTTCTAGAAAAATGTGAGACACAGAAAGTTGAACTCATAACAAATGGTAAAATGATAGAGTGCCCCAAATTGTCATTCTGCCTTTGAAGTTATTCTGCTCACACAAGCTACTGGTAGTGGGATTTCTTTCTGGAACAGTGTGATTTGGCTGAATTCCCTTCGTTTCAGGCAGAGGAGAGATTCCAATGAATCCTCACCAGGAATCATTCACATGTGGTAAAGATACCTCAGGGAGTTTCTGCTCTCACACTTTGCTATCGGGCGGAACAAAGTAAGTGAGAGGGATCAATAGGCTGCTGCTTCTCAGACAGGGAACATTTTTCTCCCTCTCTGTGTTGGAACACACAATTTTGTCAACTGAACACCAAACTGGACCATGTGCGATCTCCTGGAACATTCTCTGGAAAACCTGATTATGGATTTTATACAGGTATGTCGTTGATCTTGTTGTACACAATTCCTTCCAATCGCAAAAAAATGTCCCCACTTTATAATTTGAAGACATGCTTACATTTTTCTGTGTAATTTGTAAATATTAGTAGGTGTCTTCATAGTATGTGTGTTAATGTCAATGCATCTTTATCTTAAAGTTTATTCTCTAGCTTTAGTCTCCCTGACAGGAGATAATATGCATCCAGCTAATACACTTTCCAACAGTCATGGCTGGTTCAATACTATTTCTCAGCTAAGATCAAAACTGCTAATCCCCCATAACAAAAGGCTGGCATTCCAGGAATGAGTAAAGGGAAACCTCTTTGAAAATAATTATATCCTTTTATTTTAGTGTTAGGGGATCAATCCTGCACACAGTACATCATTTGTGGTCTCAGCAATGCCTTGTACAGATGCAGTAAAACATTCCTGCCATTAAATCTGATACCTTTTGCCAAAAACAGCTTCATTCCACTTACCTTCCAAATCACTTGCTGCATCTGACTTCATATGATTCATGTCGCAAGAACATGGAAACCTCCTGTATCACAGAGTTCGGCAATCTCTCTCCATTTCAATTGTTTACCGTTGTTTCATCTTTCACGCCAAAATAGACAACTTAGGTTAAGTTCTTTCTGCTGAAGGTTTGCTCACTAACCTTCCCTGTCTAGATCACATTGCAGACTCACTACCTCCATTTGAATGACCATCTTGGTGTATGAGCTAATTGAGCTCCAAGCCATTCCCGCCCCTTCCTCCAGATCTTTGATAAAGATTATTGATCATTGATGACCCCACAGTGATCTCTGAGGCACTCCATCAGTTACAGCTTTGCAGCCTGAAAATAAACATTTATCTCTACTTTCTATTTCCTGTAAGCGACAGCTTCCCTGTTCCTGTGTAGCGGCTCAGGTGGGTTGAATGGTCTCCTCCTGTACTGAATGAGCTGAATTACTTCATTCTATACTCCTGTGTAATTCTTTAGAGGGGCGGAATGGTCTCCTCCTGTGTCATTGTAATGATCCTGTCTGACAGAGTGGAGTGGTTCCCAACCCTGTAACAGCATTGAGGGGTGGATTGAGGGAACAACACATGGGGTAGGTTCAGCAGTATATCTCTGTTACAGCCTCGAGGGTGGATTGAGGGAACAGAACATGGGGTAGGGACAGAAGTTGCCCATTCAGCTGCACCATTCAGAATGTTCATGGCTGATCCGATTGTGTCTGACCATCCATTTCCTGTCTGTTCCCAATAAACACTGACCCTTCATCCAGTAAAGATCAGTCGAGCTCAGCCTTGAATACCTTCAATAACCGAGTCTTCACTGCTCCCTGAGGATGAGGACACCACAGGTAGCACAACACTAAAGGGACGTCCTTATTTCATTGGGGGACTGTTATTTTAAAACTATGTTAACTGAACATCAAATCACCACCTCTTTTCAGACATAAGGACAGAATAATTAAGTATACTTAGGAACATAATCCATTCCGAACTCCAGACCTATCCCACATTCCCGCTGATCTTTACCAAACAAATATGTATCGCACCCAGCCTCTGCTGCTGTCTCAGGGAGAGAATGCCTGATAGCATAATACCGCAGGAGCATTAAGGAAATGAGCAGATTAAGGCCATTCAGCCCATCGAGTCGGAAATTCCATTCAATAATTTCTTATATGTACCTCGACCTCATTCTTCTTCCTTCTCACTAGAATCCTTGACCCCCTTACAAATCAAAAACATATCGATTTGTGTCTTAACGACACTAGCATCTGTGCCTCTGTGTATCTGTATGTGAGTAAGTGTTTGTGCGTGTGTCTGCGCCTCTGTTTGTGTGTGTCTGCATGTGTATGTGCCGGTGTGTGTGCGTGTGTGTGTCCATGTGCTTGTTATCTGTGTGTTTGCATGTCTACATCTGTCTGTCTGTGTTTCAGCCTGTGTTTTTATATGTATTTATGTCGATTTGTATGTGACTGTATATGTATTTGTGTGTTTATACGTGTATGTATACCTATCTCCTTCTAAGTATTGTGTGTGTTTGTCTGTATATTTCGGTGTCTGAGTCTCTGTGCAGTGAGGTATCTGTGTTTTGCTTTTTGGAAATGAAAGGACTATTGTTGGAACGGCCACTGGGTTTAAAGTGAGAATTGTCTTTCACTGGACATTGCTCTGTAACTGGTCAGGACGTTAATGTTTCAGATTCTCCACACGAGGCATCCTGGTCCTCTCCAGCTCTTTAAGAGTCCTCCCCACATGATGGGGGTAAGGGAGTGAAGGAACGGATATCGGGCACTCCACTACCCGGCTTGGCCCTTTCTATCCTATTCAGGCTGTTTCTCCTGGAATGGGAGAAAGGGATGGAGGGAGAGTGGGAGTGGGTGACCCGGCTGTATCTGCTGGTGTCGGTGGGGGGAGTTGTGAGGTGTCTGGAATGAGTAGTCAACAGTTTTGAATCCATATAGTATGATTAGTTGCTGAATTCAATAGTGAGAGTGGTAGTGCCTGAGCCTTATTTGGAGACAGAGCGTGAACCTTGTTCGGGGTTAGGTGCTATAACAGTGAGTGTGAGGGAGCAGAGAGTATATGGTGACTCTGATCCTAACAGAGCGAGGAGGATATTGTTGCTTGCCCAATATTGTGGGACATTTCTTCAGATCTTCTCAGCGTCGAGGTGAGCCTACCCGAATGTCTTGTCCAAGTCGGTCACTAATAATGACACAGACCTGTCCCTCAACTTCCACAGAATCAGTTCAGGTAGAGCTTACAGATAGCAAGGAGAAGCACATATTAGTGTGTTATATACCAAACCAAAACGGTAGCAGAAAGTAAGCATCATATGCTCTGGAAATTACATAGGCAAGTATTGTGGATACCGCAGTCTTATTGGATGGTCTCAAGTTGTATCTAAACTGCTGAAGCTGTGAAAAATAAGTTCCATAAGTTTATATGAGGTGGATTGAAGAGTAAGTTGCGAAGCAAACTAGAGAGCAGGTTATTTCGGATTTGGTGTTGTGTGGTCAGAAGGACAAATTATTAACCTTGGTCTGAAGCAGCCTTTAAGGAATAATGGCATTTATAAGGAGCATTTTACAAGGTGTCTGCATACAATATAGAATGCTTGAATATTCCAGTCAAACATCATGGAAGATTGGAGGCTAGAGTTTCAAGATATCTTCAGTGAATTTGCAAAGTATAATATAACATTCAGTGGGAGACAAGCAATGGTTGTTAGAGTCATAGAGTCCAACAGCATGGAGACAGGCCCTTCGGCCCAAACTGGTCCATTCCGACCAAAATGTCCATCCACGCTGACCCCATTTCCCTGCCGTTGTCCCATATCCTTCTAATCCTTTCCTATATATGTATTTGTTCAAATGCCTTTAAATTTTGGTAATGTATCCGCCTCAACCACTTCTCATTCCATATGTGTAACAGCTCCTAAGTTAAAAAGTTGTTCCTCAGGTTCCCTTTTATTCTGTTCCCTCTGACCTTAAACTGATGCCCTCTAGTCTGTGATTACCCAACCCTGGGAAAAAAGACTGGGTGCATTCACTCTATCCATGCCTGACATGATCTTATATATGATCCTCAGCATCCTCATGCACACAAAAGTAAAAAGTCCTAGCTTGTCCAACCTCTTTCAATAACTCAGACCATTGAGACCTTGGCAACACCCTTATAATTTTTTTCTGCAGTCTTTCCAGTTTAATAACATCCTTCCTATAGCAAAGTGAACAAAACTGAACATAACGCTACCAATATGGCCTCACCAGCATCCTGTATAACTGCAACATAACTCTCTAATTTCGATACTCAGTGATATAAACCGATTAAGGCCAGTGTGCCTAAAGCTTTCTTCACTGTTTACCTCTGAATCAATTTCCAGAGAACCATGCACCTGAATCCCAAGGTCCCTCTGTTCCACTACACTCCTTAGGACCCAACCATTCACCATGAAACTCGAAACTCGATTTGACTGTCTAAAATGCAAGAACTTTCACTGCTCTATATTAACATCCATTTTCCATTTCTCAGCCCACTTCTCCAGCTGATCAAGTACTGCTGTAATTTCTGAAATTTCTAATAACCTTCCTCACTCTCCATGATGCCGTCTATTTTAGTACAGTCTTCAAATTTACAAATCATACCTGTACATTCTCATGTAAATCATAGATCTATGTAATATGTAGTGGTCCCAGCATCCACCCCTGAGGCATTCCACTATTCACAGGCCTCCTGTCTTACCAGCATGTTTACACTATTACTCTCTGCTTCCTACCATCAAAGCAATTTGGGATCTAATTTGCCAGCTCCCCTTCAATTCCATGCTATCTAACCTTCCAGAGCGGCCTACCATGTGGAACCTTATTGAAGGCCTTACTGGAATTCATCCAGACTACATTTACCATCCGGACCTCCTCAAAGTTGCTGGTCACTTTAGCAAAGAACTCCAACAAAATTGTGAGTCATGCTCTCTCTTGCACAAAGTCCCGTGCTGAATTTGATGAAGGGCTTTTGCCCAAAACATCGATTTTCCTATTCCTTGGATGCTGCCTGACCTACTCTGCTTTTCCAGCACCATTCTAATCTTACTCCGCACCACACCCTGTCTTTCCAAATGCATGTATATCTAATCTCTCCGAATATTCTAAAGTAACCTACCCACTCGCTTTTTGGATTACTGGTCTTTCGTTCCCAGATTTATCTTTGTAGCATTTCTTGAATACTGGCTTAGCATTCACTACATTCCAGTTGTCCAGAACCTCACTCGTTGGCCAGCGATGATAGAAAAGAGGCAAGCAATGCTCCCGCAATTTCCTCTCTATTCTCCTATCCTCCTGCAGTGTTCCTGAATATATCTGGTCAGGACCAGGAGTTTTTAGAAATACTGCAAACTCTGAAACATACGTCTATTTATTTCAGGTACAAGCACCAATGAGTGAGAAAGTGACTCAATGATGGTTAACATAACAAATTAGAAAATATGTTAATCAGAGGAAGTGACTTCAGAAGAATTCCAGCTATTTGGAAACCTGAGAATTCTCAGAAATTAACGATCCAAAAATGGAAGTCCATGAAACTGATAAGGAAATCAAAAAGCGAACATACCTGCTAACAAACAGGAAGACAAAGACTGCATCAATCTGCGATCTATATTTCAAAGGAAACAAAATAAAAGCAAGGTCAAATGTGGAAATTTGTAATCGGGAGAGGAGAGGTCATTGTGGAGAACAGGGAAATGGCCAAGAAAACAAACAGTTACTTTGCATCTGTCTTCATGGAGGAAGATCCAGAAAATCACCCAGTAACACCAAGTGAACATATCGGACTCCTGGAGTTAAAGACATAACGTCATTTTATATCAGTAACAAGGTAGTACTTGGACATGGAGCTGGATTGAGCATTACTAAGTCTGACGAAACAGATGTACTTCCTATCAAAATGTCGGAAATAAATCACTAATAGAAGTATTAATTGCACTGTCGATGACTGTTATATTTTCCTGTACATTCTGCAGAGACCGGAAACTATTGTGGATAAACGTGAATCAAGCACTATAGATAAATGGAAGGGATCCAAACAGCTACAAAGAGAAAAATACATAGCGTGGAGAACTGCAGACCAGTTAACTTGACATTTGTAGGGAAACTGTTGGATTCTATTACACAGGATGACATTTTTGATATTTAGAAATTAACAGCAACAATGGAGAGAATCAGGATATATTTCTGATCGAGAAATCATACTTGATAAACTTCGGAATTGTTTGAAGTTGTTTCTTACAACATAGATAATGGGGAACCAGTAGACGTGGCATATATTGGATTTTCGAAAGGGTTTCTATAAGATCTCAGTGAGTTCGTAAATGCAATGAATGTGAAGGGTATTTGGAGGAATATATGTAAGTGGAAAGTTAAAGTTTGGTTCGCCTTCATTTAAGAGAGTCAGAACATTGATGTAGAGACATGTTGAAGCAGTTTCACAGTGTGTTGATGGGACTGAACCTGGAGTATTGTGTACAGTTTTGGTGACTGAATCTCAGAAATATTATACTGACCACAGAGGAAGTGCAATGGACATTCTCCAGATTAATCCCTTAGATGGTGAGATTGCCTGATGAAGAAACTTGGCCTGTGTTCTCTAGAGTTTCAAAGGTGGGTCACAGTGAAATTTAGAAAATTCACAAAACATATGACAAGTTGGAAATGAACAGAACACTTCCCTCGCTGTCTATTCCACATTCAAGACAAATAATGGCAGGATCTGGGACAGACCAGTTAAGACTGCAGTAAGGAGGGAATTCTTCACTTGGAGGGGACTAACTAACACAGGGGCATGGAAAGCTACTGGCAGGCAAGATTAGTGAGAATCTCCAGATATTCTCCAAGTATGTCCAGCGAAACAGAATAACCAGGGAACAGGTATGACTCATTAGTGACTTGCCAAGTTGCAACCAAATCAACTTTAATGGTAGGAGACAGAGGATGGTGATAGAAGGCTGGTTGTGCAATTGGAGGCTAGTGTCCAGTGGTGTACCACGGGGATCAGTGCTGTGTCTCTTAATTTTTGTGATTCGGAGGTGTTGGTGTTGGACTGGGGTGGACAAAGCTAAAAATTGCATAACACCAGGTTATACTCCAAAAGGTTTATTCAGTGGCACTAGGAAGTGCTTCATCAAAGTGCACAGCCACCTGATGAAGATGCAGCGCTTCGAAAGCTCGTGCTTCCGAATAAACCTCTTGGACTATAAACTGATGTTTCCTGATTTTAAACCTTATCATAAAGGATGCAGCTGTGAATATGGATGAGGGCTTGGGGTGTCATAAGTAAGTTTGTGTTTGATACAAAGATTGGACAGGTAGTTGACAGTGAGGAGGAAGGCCTTATGTTACAGGAAGATACAGATGGAATGGTCAGATGGTCACATCAATGGCAGGTGGAATGTAACCCTGATAAATATGAGGTCATGCACCTTGGAAGAAGGAACCAGGCAGGGTCGGGCTCAATGAATGGCAGCACACGAGGAAGCTCAGAGGGTGCTTCTCCACACATCCCTGAATGTGGCTGGACAGGGTAACACACAATTTGAGAAAGCGTACGGGAGCATAAACACAGCCTTCACACATTGAAGCATAGATTATAAGAGCTATGCGAACTTTCGTTAGCCAAGATGGAATACTGTGTGTAGTTCTGGGAGCTACATTACAGGAAGGATGTGATTGCACTGGAGGGGGTGCAGAGGAGATTCACCAGGATTTTCCCTGTGATGGAGCATATCAGCTATGGAGAGAGACAGGATAAGCTCGGGTTGTTTAATTTGGAGCAGAGAAGGCTAAGGGGGACGTGAATCAGGAGGATAAGATTACGAGGGACATGGACGGGGTGGATAGAGAGCAGCTGGTCCTTTTAGTCAAAGGGACACACTTTTAAAGTAAAGGGTTTGAGGCTTAGCGAGGATTTGAGGACTGTTTTTCACCCAAAGTATGCTGGGTCTGGGATGCACTTCGTGAGAGGGGAATTGTCATGGTAACCTCAAAACCATTAGAAAATACATGGTTGTGCACTTGAAATGCCATAAGATTCACAGCGACGGGTTTTGTGTTGGAAAGTGGGGCTACTGTAGACCGTGCTGTATTTCTGATAGTACAGAGTCTGTGCTTCTGTGATTGTATGGCTGTGGAAGGTCAATCATTCAATAGCTTAAGCTAGGAATTGATGGGTTTCTGAAGAATATCTTATCAAAGTGCATATGAGTGAACTTGTACTATCTTATGAAAATATGTCAATCGCAAAAGTAAGAGAAAAAGGAGCAGCTTCCTTAGAGTCTGATACCAGATAATTGAGGACAGGGAAGTAGCAGATCAATGGAGCAAATACTTCAGTTATGCATTCACAGAAGAAAAAAAAACAAAAATAACATTTCCTCGCAATACTAGGGAACTTTAGTCTGGTGAGAAAAAGGGAATAGAATGAAAATAGCAACTAAAACGTTTTAGAGAAAAAATTGGACTGAAATTAATGCGCATAGACAAAGTCAACAGAGGTTTATGAAAGAGAATTCATATTTGAGAAAGTGGCTTTTAGCAAAATTATGGAGAAGATATCAACGCAATATGACTGGAATCTCAGAAAGATTTTTGATAAAGCCCCAAGCCTTTTGTGCAAATTCGAATCCAGTGGGACTGGGGCTAATATATGGTCATGGTTTTAGAATGGGAAAGCTGGTAGGAAACAGTGAGTCCGAATAAAGCCATGTTTTTTTGAATGGAAGGCTTTGAGGATATAACAGGGATCGAGATTTGGCATCCAGCTATTCCCAATACACATTTTATCTTTGCTGGAGAGGCTCAATTGCAACATTCCCAAGTCTGCTGACAGCACTAAACTATGTCAGCTTGTGAGTGGATGAGGAGGATGTAAAAAAGGCTCCAAGGTGATTGAGACAAGTGGAGTGACTGGGAAAATACCTGGCAGATGGAGAGCAATGGCAGAGATGAGAGGTTGTGAACATTGATGGAATCAATTGAATGGCATCCTATCATTTGAAAAGGGATTGGTTGAAAATGTTGATCTATAAATGAACTAAAGCTGCATTTTTGTTTATTTCTGCGAAGCCCTCCGAGTCCATGTAGGTTAGTGAGTTCTGAACACGGAAGTCAATACTGGGAATGGCATTGGCACGCTGTGTACAGTATACATAGACCCAGCAAGTAGGGAGCTGTAACAGTAAAAAGAATCTGGATCTCCCTGTACACCAGTCACTGAAAGCAATATTGCAGGAGCAGAAAGCAGGTAGGAAGATAAGTGATTTATTCACCTTCATTTCAGGGGGATTTAGAATACAGGAGTAAGGGTCATTTACTGCAACTGTACAGGGCCTTGGTGGGACTCCATCTCGAACATTGTGCAGTGTTGTGTGCAGTTTTGGTGTCCTTACCTAATAAAGGGTAAATCTGACATTGAGGGAGTGCAGTGAAGGATGAACAGACTGATCTCTGGAATGACAGGTTAGTTGTGGGAGCAGAGTTTGGGGTGACTGGGCCTGTATTCCATGGGCTTTAGGAAGATGAGTGGAGATCTCAGTGAGATATATAAAACTCTGACAGGGGGAGACAGATTGGAAGCAAGGATGATTGTTCATTTTGTAGAAAACGGTTCACGAATTGTATTGCACTCACATCGTACTTAATAAACAAGCGTTATCAAAATACTCCCTACATATTGATGGGCCGAAGGCACTGTATTTCATAATGTTTAAACATATTTTGAAATATGAACAGTGTGTGGGGAAAACTGCATTGAGGAGATGTTCGGCCATGAAATAGCATGGGCAAAGCTCAATGTGCTGAATGACCTCCTCCTCTCCCGATGTTTCTGTGCAGTCTGTGGGAAAGCTCTGTAAATGTTGTCACAAGCTCTCAGATGTTAGGAAGGATGTCTATGCAGGGTCAACAGGATAGTACTTCCCATTCTCTTTTCTGATAACGAGGTTGATGCCAGATGTTCTGTCAGGTTTTATCCTTTAAGACCTCAGAGTAGTTTGATACAATTGAGTATCTCACTTGGCCGATTCAGAGACGATGTCTGTGCGTCTGGAGTCGCTTTTAGGCCAGACCAAGAAAGCATGGGAGATTCACTTCCTGAAAGTCCATTGGTGACGAAGATCAATGTTTACAATCAACATTAGACACAGAATCACTGTTACTGGCACCAGATTTCAGGTCTCGATACTTTATTAATTATATATACCTTCCACCAGCTGCCAGAGCATTGACCTGGTCTGGATTCATAATCCAATGATATGTCCACTACAGCACCATCTCCACATGGGGACCTATTGGAAACCACACTGACCTGATTATTTCGGTGCTACTTGACAGCTCTGTCAAAAAGTATTCCCACCAATGTGACTGTCATGATGGGACTGAGGGGGTGGTAATTGGTCAGATTGTAATTATTCTCCTCTTCGGGGACTGGAAATAGTTGAGTAATTTTCCACATTGCCAGGGAGATGTCAGAGTTGGAGCTGGAATGAAACAGCTCCCACAGGGACACGGCTTGTTGTGCAGCAGAAGTCTTCAGTCCTATTGCAGGAATGGTGCCAGGGTCTATTGCCTTTGTCGTATCAACTGTATTCAGGTGTTTCTACATGACTGTACAGCAAATCGAATTGCTTGAAGACTGGTATCTGTGATTCTGTGGGAATCATGATGAGTGTGAGATGGATCATTCACTCAACCCGTCTGCCTGAGGATAGTGCAGATACCACATCCCTGACTTTTTTCACTGACGTACATGGCTGTTCCGATATTTAGGATGAGGATATTTGTGGAGTCCTCTCCTCCAGTAAATTGCTTAATAGTCCATTGACATTTATGTTTGGATTTGGCAGGACGGTCAGAGCTTAGATCTGATCTGTTCGTCTTGGGATCATTTCCCCTCTCCATCAGGCATTAGTTCTGCTGGTCAGAATGTAACCAGTTAAGTGCGGTAGCTTTAATGGGTCGTCAACAGGTTTAGGTCCATGTGATTCCGACCCTGGCATGTTGACCCACACTCATCACTGAACCATGGATCGGATTGATGGTAATGATAGACTGATGAATTATCGTCGGGAAAATGTTACAGATTGTTGTTGAATACAGTTCTGCTTCTGCTGTTGCTGTGGTATACAGCATCAAATGATAACCCAGTTTGAGTTGCAATATCTACAATTCAATTCTACTGACTGTCCCCCAGTTCACACCGAGACCCTTTCACCCATCAGCCCTGTATTCACTACCTAACCTGGTTTCTGATGCGGTAACACTTGCATTTTAATATTCTGCTGAGGGCCTCTCCCTGGTGTCACACCTCTAATTTGTTACTTTAACTCAATCCATTTAAAGTAATGATCTAAATCGTTTCTCTTCCACAATATCATCTTCTGTATTTGAAGTGAATGTGTTTCCCTCTGTTTTTCTCCCTGACCATGATTAAGATCTCTGTAGTGTCAGTGATGCCAGACTTAGAGTCAAGGAACTTGTGCACCATGCATTATTGTTCAGTTCCCAGTGTACGGTGCTCCATGTTGGACAGGATGTTTGAGCATCTTTGACAGACTTCTTTGGAAATTGTCCAAAAACAGAAATTGCTGAAGAAATTGCTGAAGATGTTGCAGCATCTTCTGGAATGAATGCAGTGTTAAACTTTCAGGTCCAGCGACCCTCTACAAAGCTCCCAGTTTCTCAAGCAATTTTGTTATTTTTATTACCAGTATCCATAGTTATTTATTTTGTGAACATTTGTTCTGTGCCTATTCATTTCTGGAGAAATTCAGCAGGTCTGTCAGTATCTGCAGAGACAGCGAAACAGCGTTAGCATTTCAAGCCCAGTGTGACACTTCTTCACAACTGAAAAGCATTGGAAACTTGGCTTTTTAATACCTTGCCAGAGGTGGGAGATTGGTGACAGGGAAAAGAGGGAGTGGCAAAGATAAACCGGCTTTTAGCAGTGGTGAATGAGAAGATGATATAAAATGGGTTTAAATTAAGGTGTGAATGGGGAAAGGGGTTCTCTCTATTGAGTGCAAGATAAAGAAGACACAATCACACAAGGTCATAGGGAGGCCAGGAGGGAGAATGTTGAGTATGTGGTATTATAAAGATCTGGCCATAAATATGTTTTCACTGTCGAGATCATCACCTCCTTTAGACAAAGGATATCAGGTACTTGACTTCTTATTGGCACTAGTAAGAGTTTCATGCTGCCTTAGTATTGGAATAGGGAGAAATAACAAATCTCAGTGTGAAATTTGAGCGAAGTATTGTTTATTTGTCATGTTTACCATAGTTTCAAATTTTCAGTATTTATCTTTAAATGTTTGTCCTTGAAGTTAGTATTGGATGGAGTGTAGAAGGTTGAGGGATGACATTATGGAAGTTTCTAAAATCATGAGAGGTATGGATAGGGTGAATAGCCAAGGTCTTTTCCACAGGATGGGGGAGTTCAGCTGTAGAAGGCATAGGCTTAAGGTAAAAGAGGGAAAATTTACAAGGGACGCAGGGGCAGTGTTTTTACACAGAGGGTGGTGTGGGTTTGGAATGAGCTGCCAGAGGAAGAGTGGTAGATGCATGTACAGCTAAAACATTTAAAACTCATTTGGACAAACATATGAATGGGAAACATTTCGAGGCCTATGGGGCCAATTGAAAGCAGATGGGATGAGCATAATTTGGAAAACCTGGCCAGCATGGACCTTTAGAAAAGCTTCACGCAGAATCAGTGTGGGTCTGTGAAAGGGAAATTATACTTTGTCCTGTAAAATCAGTATTTCTGGAGATGTCTGAGAATGTAACAAGCGGACTTGATAAAGGGGATCTTTTAGACACCAGGCTTTCCAGAGATTTTCCTCAAGGTATTACAGAACAAAAGTTCTTACACAAGACAGAAGCTCGTAGGATGATGGAGAATGTATTAACATGGGATGATGATTGGTTAGCACATCGCACTCGGAGAGTCAGGATAAATGAATCTTCATGATAAAGGTGTATCTGCTGGAGGACCACAGCTATCAGTCCGGTGGCATCAGTTATTTATACTCTATACTGATAGTCTGAAGGAGGGAGCTGAGTGCAATATACATCTGAGTTTGAGGATGACACTGATAATCAAAAGGTAAGCTGTTATTTAATGGAGAGCGCTTCTAGAAAAAGAACAGTACAAAGGGATTGGAGTGTTCCTGTGTATGTAACATAAAGTCAGCATGCTGATGCAGCAAGTAACTAGGTTGGTTCATTAGCCGGCTTCCAGGGATGAAAGGGTTGTGTTATTGAGGATCTCTAAAATTATTCATTGGGGTTTAAATGAATGAGGAGTGATACTGCTGAAAAATACAAGGCACAGAAGGGACTTGAGAAGGTAGATGTTGAGAAGTTGTTACCATTCCTGAGTGGAGTCTCGAACTCGAGGACATAGATACCGAATATAGAACATTGATTTCCATCTGAGATGCAAAGTGATGTCTTCTCTCCGAAGGTAGTGAATGTCTGGAATTCCCTAACCCAGAGAGGTGTGGAGGGATACAAGAGGTCAGCAAGAAAGTGGAGTCGAGCCCTGGAGTAGATCAACCATGTGGTATTAAATGACAGGGCAATCTTGAGGGGCCGAATAGCCTACTGTTGTTCCTATTTATTGATTTCACATGTTATGCTTTTGCAAAGTAACTGGTTATTTTTCCAGCAGTTGTGTTGTGTAATGCTACACTCGGTGAGCAGAGGATTTGTTTGAGTTAACGCTGGGTGGGGTATGGTGGCTGTATTCACAGTAAATCTGGGTCTGTAACACGACCCACATCTGAAGCCTGGAAACATGGTATGGGGATGTGTGTCTCTTCCTGACCCAGCCTGGATTTTCCAAGTACATTTCCAAAACTGCACCTAACCATCGGAGTGGCCTCGATCTGCCCCTGTGTAGCAGGTCCGAAGGGCTGAATGGAACTTCAGAAGACAGCGCTGAGGGACAAGAGGGGGCCTTTCAGCCCTTTGACAATACTCCACCAGTAAATAAGGTCGTGGCTCATCTCATTGTGGTTCCAGCTGCACTTTTCTCTCCATGCACCATTATCCCTGATTTACCTGTCTATGGAAAATCAGACGAAGCCAGCTTCAATATAATATAAAGATTCAACCTTCCCAAACTTCTGGGAAAGAGAATTCCCACTTGAATGAATTCCCACTTTGTGATTTTTTTCTCACTCCAGTTGTGACTGAGGATGGGGGGTGTCACTCTTTCTTTTTCTTGTCCCACTCGTCCACTGCTCACAACAAATTTTAAATGTAACCAGGTTGGTGATATGGCCGATGATAAAGGTCTCAGACTGGGTCAGGTTCAGTGATAAGAACAAATCAGGCTTATTTCATTAGTCAGCCACAAGTTACTAACAGAACTAATGGAGGAGTATGATGGATCTGTGGGTAGCACTGCTGCCTCACGTCCCCAAGGAGCTGGGTCCAATTCCAACCTCGGGCGACCCTATGTGGAGTTTGAACATTCTCCCCCTGCCTGTGTGGGTTTTCTCCCAGTGTTCCAGTTTCCTGCCACAGTCCAAAGATGTGCAGTTTAAAGTGGAGTGCCAATAGTGCCCAGGGATGCGTAGGTTAGGTGGGTTAGTTATGGGAAATGAAGGGTTACATGGATAAGATTGGGGGGCACGTTCAGGTGGGATGCCGTTTGTTGGGTCAGTGTGGACTTAATGGACGGAATGTCCTGCCTCCACACTGTAGAGGTTCTATGACAATGACAACAAATGTAGGCTATGCAAACACCCAGTGGGTATATACCTGATCCATTCTCCTCAAGGTCTTGTATGTATTTTTCTCTCATTCCAAGAGTAACCTGTTAAAGTCTTCATAATATAAGCCCTTCACCCCAGGAAACCGTGAAATGAAATATCTCTGAACTGCTTCCAATGTAATTATATCCTTTCTCAGATAAGGAGACACAAAAAACTAATCTCACACTCAGATCATAATGTTTATAATGGCTTTCTCAAAGTGCTGTGAGTCTTTGGAACACTCTTTCCCACGGAGCAATGGAGGCAGAGATATTGAATATTTTTTTGAGGCACAGACAGAAGGTTCATGAATAACAACAGAGTCAAGGATTATCGAGGAATGGGCAGCAATGCGCAGTGTGGAGGGAAATGTAGACAGTGGAATCAAATAACACGGCTTCAGAACCTCCAGGAATATAATGCAAAATGAAATGATCATATCGATGAAATGTTAAGGGGAATACAAAATGGCGGCGATCCAGAAGGTCTGCTTTGCTGGGCTCTGCATCAACACGCGGGCAAAGTTGTTCTCTAACCCACCCCATCCCAGCCATTTACTTAAAATTCAACACTAAAAGAGCGATAGAATCTTTACCAATCCCGTTTTGTCAAATGGAAATGACAAAACATGGGAAAGGATCGAGTAAGTCCCAATATACGGTACACCCGTCAGAAGCATCGAGCATGCCTGAGGCTGTAGCTGCAATCCACTCTACTCGTTTGATGGACCCAGTTACTCACCAGGCCTTGGTCACTGTGTTCATCAAGTTACGTGAAATGATTGAAGCCATGATTGAAGAAAAGTTCAGCCGTGGCTAGAGCCGCTCTCAGCCGTGCCACAGAAACATGAGCAGCAACTTGACAGCCTTGGAAACAGAACAGACGATACCAAGGGCAGAACTGCAGTGACAGAGCCCGTGATCGATTCCTCTCGGGAGAGGATCCTCGCCATTGAAAAGCAGGTCTGCACCTTAACTGAACAAGATGACGACCTCGAGAACAGGGGTAGGATGAAGAATATTCACATCGTCGGTTTGCTGGAGCAGACAGAAGGTGGTCAGCCGGTGAGTTTTTTCAAGAACTGGCTGCAGCGATTCCTTCACTTCGAAACTGAGGAGGGACGGGTGAAGAGTGAGAAAGTTCATCGGGTTATGGCACGGAAGTCAGACTCAGACCAACGCCTTCATCCTGTCCTTACGCGGTTACATAGTTATGGGGACAAACAAATACTGATGGAAGCTTTCAGTACCCCGGGGAAAGATCCGATGGGTTTAATTCACTAGAACTCCAGGATTATGTTCTTTCAGGACTTTTCAGCAGCGGTGATTCAGGAAAGAAAATCTTTTGATGATATCAAGAGAAGAGTAAGGGAACTCAGGATTCAGTATTCCTTACGGTTCCCTGCTGTGTTCCGTATTGCTTTGAATGGATCCTTGAACCCGTCTGACTCTCCAGAGAAAGCGAAAACTTTTAAAGTAAGCTGGATATTTAGATAATCATGTTTCTCTTTTAAAGAAACTTTGTTGGATTTTTCTGCGATTAACCAGTGTTACATTCTAGCTGGGAAGGGGTTGAGTACACATTTTTAACTTCCTCATTGGTATTACTTCTTTTTTTCTCTTTCTTCGCTTGTGTCTGGGGTGCAGCTCAAGCTGGAGGGAGTTACACAGGTAGTTGTGATGACTAAGTGCCGACCGAAGGGCAGTTCAAGCCTGATTTTTGTTGTTAATTGCCCTGGATTCCATATTGGTAGCGGGCACAAGATAAATTTTGAGGTATGTAAGCGTCCCCAGTGGGTGGTGGGGGGTAACTTCCCCAATCGAGAGTCTTGGCATTTTGGATTTTATTTCATTTTTTGGTTTTTTATGTGTTTAGCTTTGGAAAGTTTTGAGAGCTTGTTAGTTGTAGTAGTTTTAGTTTGTACAGTTTTTAGGCTCAATGAGTCTTTTTTTCATTAATAATCAGCGATATGTAATTCGATGTGAAACTCTAGGGTTGAAATGTTGCTACAGTGTGTTATGGATAATGATTTGCTTAAATGTTGTACCTGGAACATTAAGGGGAAAAATCTGCCAGTCAAAAGGAAAATTGTACTTTCTAGTCTTCAAAACGAGAGGGTGGATGTTGTCCTATTGCAGGAGATGCACCTTGATGACAAGGAACGTTTGACGTTACAGCAGGTCGGGTTTGGTCGGATTTATTTCTCGTCTTTTAATACTAGGAGTAGGGGAGAAGCCATACTAGTGAAGAAGAATCTTCCATTTAAATTACTAGATTGTATTAGACACTCACGGAAGGATCATCATCCCCAAAGTCTTGAACTATGGGAAATAATGCAGTATTTTGAATGTTTATTGCCACCCGGCGCGCCCTCTTAAAATCCTGGTCGATGCATTTTCCAAATTAAGTTATCTTGCATTGTGGCACATGATTGTAGAAGGAGATTTCAACTGTCTTATGGACCCACAGTGGACAGAATGTCCAAATGTCCCCCAGTACCCTCGATATAATGTAAGCAATTAGTGGATTTGTGTGCAAAACGAGAGCTGGTGGATGTCTGGAGGCAGGTCTACCTCACAAGTAGGGATTTTATTTTCTCCTTTAACCCGCACAAATGGCACATGAGGGTTCATCTCTTCCCCATCCCTGCAACAATCTTAGATATGGTGGCATCCTGCACAATTGGGAATATTACCCTAACATTCCTGCCCCAGAAGTAAGATAGAAGTAACATAAGATTATGTTGTATGCAGATGACGATCTTATGTTTTTGTCAAATCACACTGTTTCGGCAGCTCACGTGATGCAATGCATTAATTCGCTTATCACCTTTTCGGGCTATAAGATTAATTTTACACATTTGTGGCCATCCCTGTGGGAGGTCTCAGGGAAATACCTGATGTTGAAGGCAAATCCTGGTTTCCTTTCAAATGGTCACGGGGGTGGTTTCCCTATTTCAGTATATTCATTACATCCGTCTTTGATCATTTATTTAACGTGAACTATGTCCATTTGTTTGACAAATTCAGATAACGGCCAAGATAACGGCTGAGGGTGGGTTCGATAAGATAGCACCGGGAAACTAGCTCAGCTTTGTACAGACAATCCCTCTGTCACACTCAACAAAAATGAAACTGAGACAAATTACTGTTTTATACAGCTCAATGTGTCGAAGATTCTGCAGTCCTCCCTCTCAGTTACAAAGCTGCAGGACAAACGCTCATTCAAAACTCTCTATCGCCTGAACTCATACTAATATACCATTCACTCATAATTCTTCATAATACTGACCCGTGTTGCATGGTACTATCGAAATGTCTTCATTTCAGCATTCTGGAAATAGTGAACATATCTTTCCATGACATTTTTTCTCAGTCTCCCCTCCCTGTCTCTTTCCCAAAACACACGGATTTACAGTCACACGGTTCTACAGACGGAAACAGGCCCCTTTGGTCCAGATGTTCCATGCCAAACAAAATGTCCATCCACACTCATCCAATTTCTTTGCCCTTGCTCTGTATCCTTTAATCTTTTCCTATCTGTGTATTTGTCCAAATGCCTTTTCAATGTTGTTATTGTACCCATCTCAACCGCTTCCACTGGCAGCTCAGCCCATAAGTATACCATACTCTGTGTAAAAAAGTTGCCCCTACGAGTTAATTTTCATTTTATTCCTCTCGAAGCATTAACGGATGTCCTCTCGTCCTCGATTCCCCAACCTTGCGAAAAAAATTGAAGTGTTCAACCCTATGCACGTCTCTCATAACTTGATAAGATCTACACTTCTTGTTGTGGTTCTGTTCGCCGAGCTGGGAATTTGTGTTGCAGACGTTTTGTCCCCTGTCTAGGTGACACCCTCAGTGCATGGGGGCCTCCTGTGAAGCGCTTCTGTGATGTTTCCTCCGGCATTTATAGTGGTTTGTATCTGCCGCTTCCGGTTGTCAGTTCCAGTTGTCCGCTGAAACGTCTGCAACACAAATTCCCAGCTTGGCGAACAGAACTACAACAACGAACACCCGAGTTACAAATCTTCTCACAAATTATCAACACTTCTATAAGAACCCCCTTCAGTTTCCTAAGCTGTAAAGAAATAAGTTCTAACCTGTCCAACTTCTCCCTATAACTTAAACCCTTTTGCCCAGGAAGCATCGTTGTAAATTTCTTCTACACTCTTTCTAGTTCAATAATATCCTTTCTAGAGCAAGGTGAACAAAACTGAACCCAATACTCCAACTGCAGCCTTACCAACTTCCTGTATAACTGCAACATAACGTCACAACTTCTATACTCAATGCCCTGATGAAGGCCAGTGTGCCAACAGCCTTCTTCACTGTCCTGTGTATCAGTGACTCAAATTTCAGACAACCGTGCACCTAATCTCTAATGTCCTTTGTTCCACTACACTCCTTAAGGCACTCTCGTTCATCATTAAACACCTACCTGGATTTGACTTTCCAAAATGCAAGATGTCACCCTTCCCTATGTTAAACTTCACATGCTATTTCTCAGCCCACTTCCACTGCCGATTAAGGTACTGCTGCAATTTCTGGTAATGTTCCTCATTGGATCCCTTCTATTTTAGTGTCATCTGCAAACTTACTAACCTTGCGTTGTGCACTCTCGTCAAAATTATTGATATAGATAACAAACAGCAATGGGCCCAGGACCGACCCCTGAGGCACTCCACGAGTCACAGGCCTCCAGTCCGACAAGCATACCTCCACCATAGCCATTTGCTTCCTAACGCCAAGCCAATTATGTCACCAATTTGCCAGCTAACATTGGAGTCCATGCGATCTAACCTTCTCGAGCTGTCTACCATGTGGAACCTTATCAAAGGCCTTACTGAAAGCCATATAGACTATGTCCACCACCCTGCCTTCGTCAACCTTCCTGGTCACTTTCTCAAAAAACTACGAACAAAATTTGTAAGGCATGATCTGCCAGGCACAAAGCTATGCTGACTTCTCCAAATCAAACTCTTTCTTTCCAAATGCATGCACATCTTATCTCTCAGAACCTTCTCAAGTGGTTTACCGAAAACAGATGTGAAGCTTACTGGTGCATACTTCCCTGGCATTTATTTGCAGCCCTTCTTGAAGAAGGGCACTACATTTGTTACTGCCCTGTCTTCCGGGACCTTGCCCCTGAACTGTCTTCTCTCGCCTCTTTCAGTGCTCTTGGATATATCTGGTCAGGACCAAGAGATTTATCTGACTTTATGCATTCTAATATGTCCAACAGCACCTCTACTGTGATATTAACGGTACCAAGATATGACAACTAACCCCACCAAAGGTCACAGATCTTCATGAATTTCTTCATGGTAAACACAGAGGGGAAATTGAGGACCTTGCCCATCTGTTGTGGTTTTACACATGAATGCCCACTTTGCATTTTAAGGCGTCCTATTTTCTCTCTAGTCGTTCTTTTTCTTTACTACACTGAAAGCACAACTTTGGATTCCCTACTTTTCTCAGCCAAGGCTATGTCATACCCCCTTTTCGCCTTGCTGATTTCCTTCTTCAGTAAAACTCTTGCATCCCTTGGGTCTCTCCAAAGATTCCATTGATTCCAGTTGCCTGAACCTGAACCACGCCTCCTTTTTTGCTGGTCAGAGCCTGATTATCTCTTGTCATCCAGGGTTCTCTCTTCCTGCCTCACTTTCCCTTCACCCTCACAGGAACATATAGACCTTGAACTTGAGATATTCACTTTTAAAGGACTCCCACTTACCAGAGATCCTTTTGCCTGAAAACAAGCTACTCCAATCAATGTTTGCAAGTCCCTGTCTAATTCCAACAAAATTCGCCTCACCCCAAATTAGAACTTGAATCTGTGGACCAATTCTGTCCCTGCCATAACTGTTTTAAAATTAATACAATTCTAGTCACCGGTCCCAAAATGCTCCCCCACTTTACCTCCATCACCTATCCTGCCATATGTCCCAACAGTAGGTCGAGTTTATCCCTTCCCGAGTAGGACCCTCTACATGCTGCTTGTGGAAGCTTTCCTGAACACACTTAACTAATTTCTTTCCATCTTAGTCCTTAACCCTCTGGAAGTCCCAGTCTATGTTAGTATAATTAAAATCACCTATTATGACAACCCTATTGCTCCTGCAAGTCTCGCCAGTCCCCCTGCATATTTGTTTCTCTAATTCCCATTAATTATTTGCACGCTTATAGTGCAACCACTATAACATCACCAACCCCCTCTTACTTCTTTGCACCATCCACAAAACCTCACTTAACAGTATCTCAGTTATTTCATCTTTAAATACTGGAGTGGTGTGCGCCTGAATCGGAACTATTGGTATTTAAACTGTTTCAATTTACATCTCTCCCTCCCAGTGATTGTCACACACACAGCACCCCTTGTCAAGGCGTAATGGAGATACAGAGCTGTAAATGGATGGGAGATGCACATCCTGTCACTGCCAGCATTGGCTGCAAGTTTCCCCACACTGGGCAGTGATCTAACACAGCGTTACCGAACAATGCAAAAACCTGGGGTTATATATGAATGAACCAGTGCGGTCTGCACAGCTCCTCACGCTGGACATTTTGCCCAGTATTATAGATCAAGTATTGGTGTGGGCTGCACAGAGTTCCATTCTGGACATTGCTGGGTTGCATTCAGCAGTTCGCTCGCCATATCTACACAGTGCTCCATCCTGAATATATAATGGATGGGCTGGTTATGTGAGTTGGATTGCGAAATTGAGAGAACTAAACTTCTGGCAATGCCTTTATTTTGTGTTTTCATTCTTGTGATTGGACCCTTCAAATCCAGACTCATCTGATTAGACCCAACCCTCTGGATGAGTCATGGTGACTGTTCTTACAGCATCTGGGTCTGCAACAAGACCAACAAATGGAGCAGAGGCTGCAGAGAGGACAGTCTCCGTAAAATGGAATGAGGGAATCACCATCAGATCAGCCGTGCTCTTAGTGAATGGTGGGGCAGGATTGTGTGGACCACAAATGCAATTTATTCATATATTTCTGTTTGTTAGAGGCAAACTCCCCTTCTCTCCCAGTGCCCAAAACTGATGGGGAGTGAGTCACCTCCTGCTGTCCCTGTGTAACAGGATCCTGGGGCCTCACAAGCCTCTAGATTTCCCAGTGACGGTCTCGAGCGGTTGAGTGAATGCCTCCAGTTCCTGTGTCCCAGTCTCGAGCATGTTGAGTGACTTCTTCCTGTCCCTGTGTCCCAGTCTTGAGCATGTTGAGTGACTTCTTCCTGTTCCTGTGTCCCAGTCTTGAGCATGTTGAGTGACTTCTTCCTGTTCCTGTGTCCCAGTCTTGAGCATGTTGAATGACTGCCTCCAGTTCCTGTGTCCCAGTCTTGAGCAACTGATTGATGCCTCCTGATCCCAAGTTTGTGAAAATAGATGTCCTCCTCCTGCTCCTGACTCACAGGCTCCAATCGCTCTGTGCTCACCTGCTGCTCCTGTGGAATGGAGCTGAGGGACTGAATGGCCTCTTCACATCCCTTACAGCTTCTCTTGACTAAAGGCCTTTCTCCTGTTTCTGTAAAACACCATCAAAATCTGAATAATGTATTTTTGTAATTGACTCTCAGTAATTGAGCAAACAAACTGACTGACAGAATTCAGAACCAGAATAGCCTCTTCCTGTTCCTGTGTTATACACTCAAGAGTCAACAGAGTCTCAGTAATGTACAGCACGGAAAAAGACCTTTCGATCCAGTCGTCCATTCTGACCAAATATCCTAAATTAATCTCGTCCCCCTTGCCAGCACTTGGCCCATATCCCTCTAAACCCTTCCCATGCATGTACCTATTCAAATGCCTTTTCAATGGTGTAACTGTGTCTGCCTCCACCCACCTCTTTGGGTGCTCAGTCCATAAACACAGCAGTCTCTCTTTGAAAGTGTTGTACCTCATTTCCCTTTATAAATCTTTCTCCTCTCACCTTAAACCTTTGTCCTCTAATTTTCGACTCGCCTATGCTGGGGTAAAGACGTTGACTGTTTACCTTATCTATGCCCCTCATGACTTTATAAACCGCAATAAGGTCACCCCTCAGCTTCAACACTTGAAAATAGCCCCAGCCTATTCAAACTCTCCCTTTAGCTCAAACCCTCCAACACCTGCAACATTTAAAAAAATCTCTTCTGCACTCTTTCAAGTTTGACAACATCTTTCTGACAGCAGGGAGACCAGAATTAAAGGCAACATTACAAAAGTGGCCAAACCAATGTCCTGTACAGATTTAACATGTCATGCAAATGCTTCGACTCAAAGCACGCACCAATAAAGGGAAGATCACCAAGTGCCTTCATCACTGCGCTGTCTACCTGTGACGGCACTTTCAAGGAACGGAGAACCTGCACCACCAGGTGACACAGTAGCTCAGTGGCTCGCATTGCTACCTCACAGCACAGCGATCTGGGTTTAAGTCCATCCTTGAATGAGTGCCTGTCTGGTGTTTGCGCATTCTCCCCATGTCTGCGTGAGTTTCTTCTGGGTGTTACATTTTCCCTCCACAGTACAAAGATACACAGGTAAGGGTAGATTGGCCATGCTAAATTGCCCCAAGTACCCTGGGACGTGTAGGTGAGGTGGATTAGCCATGGGAAATGCAGGCTCAGAGGGATAGGGTAGGGGTGTATCCAGTGAGATACTGTTCCGAGGGTCGATGTGGCCTCGATGGGCCGAATAGCCTGTTTCCTCCCTGTAGGGATTCGATAATTTCAATGGAGTTCTCTTTGATAGGCCACTTTTGACAGGACTTGACCTACATGTCTTGCCCTGATTTATCTTGCAAAATGCAACACCTCACATTTATCAAATTAAACTCCATCTGCCACCGCTCGGTTCACCTAACCAAGTTTCCACTGTGTTCTGAGATATCATTCTTCACTGTCGACTACACCACCAAATTTGGAATTATCTACAACCTTACTGACCATACTTCATATACTCGAATGTAAATGATTTGTATAAGTGACAAAAGGCAGTGGACCCACTATTGATCTTTGTGGCACGTCACTGGTCACAGGTCTCCAAGTTTAATGAACAAATGCCCACTGTCACGCCCTGTCTTCAATATTCAAGAAAAATTTGCATCTAAATGGCGAGCTCTCCCTGGATCCCAGGCAGTCTAACCTTGTTAACCAGGCTACCATATAGAACATTCGAGGAGAAAGTGAGGACTGCAGATGCTTGAGATCAGAGCTGAAAATGTGTTGCTGGAAAAGCGCAGCAGGTCAGGCAGCATCCAAGGAACAGGAGAATCGATGTTTCGGGCATCAGCCCACAGTTTGGTTTTCTTACTGAATTCCATAAAGACAACATCCACTGGCCTGTCTTCATCAATCATCTTCATCACTTCCTCAGAAATTCCACCGAGTCAGTGGGACGTGATCTCCAATGTACGAAGCCCACTTCAGTCCTTGTCTTTCCAAATGCATATACATCCTTTCCCTCAAAACCCCCTCCAACAATTTAGTCACCATTGACGTCAGGCTCACCAGTCTATAGTTACATGGTTTTTCCTTCCTTTCTTAAATGATGACACTACCTTACCAGCCCTCCAGTATTTTGGCACCTCACCTGTGGAAATCAATGATACAAATATATCAGCAAAATGCAGAGCAATCTCTTTCGTAGCTTCCCACAAACTTGTGTGATACAACAGATCAGGTCCCAGGGATTTGTTCACCTTAATGTGTTTTAAAATATCCAACACCTCCTTGTCATACAGATACTTTTCAAGCTATCACTATACATTTCTTCATTCTCTCACTCTTGTAACTCCCTCCACATTAAATACTGAGGAGAAATACTCGTTTCATATCCCTCCCATCTCTTGTGGTTCCACACATAGGTAGCCTTCCTGATCTTTAAGGTGCCCTATTCTCTCCCTAGTTAACCTTTTGCCATGAAAAGATTTGTAGAATTTCTTCAATACCTCGTTAATCCTATTTCTAATTTTTGTGGCCCGATTTCCGAGTTGACTATACACTTACTGCCCTTATACACCTCTCGGGATTCACTTGATCTCAGCTCTGTTTCCCTGACATATGCCTCCTTCCTTACCTTGACCAGAGCATCAATATATCTAGCCATCCATCACTCCCTGCACCCACCAGCCTTGCCCTTCTCACTAATGGGAACACGTTGGCTCTTGACTTTCTGAAACCAAGTTTTGATGGCCTTGTATTTTCCAACCATCCCTTTACCTGTGAATAGGGTATTCCAATCAGCCTTTCACAGGGTTCACTTAACACTTTCAAAATTGGCCTTGTTTAAAGTTAGAACTTTATTGTTTACATCAGGTCTTTCCTATTCCATAACTAGTGTAAAAGTAATATTAATGCGTAACAGACTTGAAATGTTAAATAAACACTTCCTGCCCCTCTGTAACAGGCTCGAGAGGCTGAATGGGATTCTCCACTCCCTGTATAACAACCATGAGACTTTAAATCACACAGCAACCCGTGGATTACGAACAGCCAATAAACTGTATTTGATGGAGGTTCATCCCTTCTCAGTTACAGAAACAATGAACTCCAGGTGTCCTCTCAGTGACACCTCATACAGCTGCAGTGACACATCCTTTTATTTTGAATGATTTTGTTGACAAAATGTACTAATATTCCACCTTTTCAAGTAGCAACAGGCTAATATGGACTGAATGGCCTTCTCCTATCCTTCTGTAAGAGGCCCATAGGGACAGAATTGCTTTGGCCTGTTCCTGAGCAGTAATCTCAATGCTCTGTCTCAAGATTATGAAAGGATTTGATAACGGGGCACTTAAAACCCGGAGTAGCCTCACACTGGTCAATAATATCATACTGAAGGTTAAGGCATCTAGAAACTTACCCATCCGTTGTTTTTTTTATGCAGCCGATCTGTTATTTTATAACTGCCTCCTTTCATAAACAGAGTGAAACATATATAGACCCCTGCAGTGTTCTGTTAATACTCTCATATACAAGGCAAAAAAGATTTAAAAGATTGAAAGGTTTATGGTCCATCCCTCAGCAACCCTCATCCATTCCATACAAACACAGTAAATGTTCTCTTTTATAGTGATATGTAAAGTGATGTATGGAACTGGTTAACTGATCCTATTTGTTCAGTGACTGTGATTAATGCCAGTCTCCATGGATTCTAATTATCCCAGTGGAGGGTTTCCCTCTTTTAATGATAAATGGGCGCTGTTCAATGTGTTATCCCATAACATGAGCAGAGCATCACCGACAGCACTGACAGGGATCAGCAGCTCCAGAGAAAAGGGGAGCAGAGATCAGAATCTGAGAACATTAGACTGGAATGTTCCAAACATGGATCAGAATCTGAGAACATTAGACTGGAATGTTCCAAACATGGATCAGAATCTGAGAACATTCGACTGGAATATTCTAGCAATAGACAGGAGTTTATCCGATTACGTTTCGTATCTTTCTGCATTTGATTTGTTTCCATTATCATCGCAGATCTATTACGTTCTTCGCATTATTCAATATTTTTATTATCCCTTCCTGGCTATCGTTGGTGTTCCTGGTAAGTGTCACTGTCCTTTTTTTTTCTATAAACTCGTTATGACTGTATTTCTGTTCTTTCATATAGTCTACATTCTACCCACTATTATTGTTCCTGTTGAAACTCTGAATCCATATATTCACCATCCAGACCACTACTAACTACATCAATGAAGGTGTTCAATTACTGTCTCCCTCTCTGCTCTGGCAGTGTTACTCATGGGTCTCTATGTTGAACTACTCAGTTTCAGCGGAGAACTACAATTTATTGTATCATGGCCTTTGTTATTTAAATATTAAGAGCATGGAGGTCACTCTCCACTGTTCTGGTTACAAACCCCACTTCCTTCCACTGTTTCGATCCCATTCCTGGCCAATATCTGCTGCTGAAGCTGACGAGTCACAACTGTGGGTGATCCCTTTGACCATGAGCTGATTCCTGACACCATTCCCTGACCATTTCTAACTTGAAATACTCCCCACTCCAGAATATATCTCACTGGTTTATTCCATCTGCTGTTTGAACCTTGAGCTATGAAATACAGTCTTAATGAAGCCAATAATCTGCTGCTGATGCTCCTGGCTTCAAACCTGCCGAAGCAAATCTGATTTGACCTCACACCAAACTCCCATCCATCTGTCATTCATGTGCACACTGATGTATATTGCTATTGTGTCTGGCAATGCCTTTATTTTAACATTCTCAAACACTTTATCTCAACTGTCCATGAAACTTCTCTCGTTCTATCTCTGTCGATTATCCAAAAGCCTGCCAGTTGTTCGTATTTGAAATAATTTCCTTCATGTGCGTTCCTTCTCAAACAATGAGTTTCGCATTCAACCATGCCAATCGCGCACACACACGGACTCTCTCTCTCACACTCTGATGAACACACACACACACACACACACGCAGAGAGAGCAAACCTTCCCATTGGAAACAGTAATCTGATGCGAGTATAGTTAGCATATGATAGTAAAGTTTGCAATACTCTCTATGCTGGGCAGATAGTGCAGTTTACTGAGCAACACACTAGCATGGTCTGCACAGGTCTCCATGCTGGGCTGTCATCTTGTCCCAATTTATGTTGTTTGTGGTGTTCTGTGAAGAAGATTGAGAATTTGATGTAACAAACTATTCCAGCAGATCTGACAATGCCTTTATTCAATGTTCTTATTCTTGTAATTATACTCTCGAAGATCTCACTTCTCCAGTTAGTCCCACTGCCCTGTCTTTTTCCCCATATTTCCACAACCTCCTCCCAGTTAATTAACTGTCTGTTTCTGTCTTTAATGTGAATCTCTCTGTCCCTCTGTGTCTTTCCATGGCCTTGGATTTGGCTATATTTTGTATCGAGTGCTGGCATTGTGTAGCTCAGAAACAGTGAAATGGTGTGTGTCAGGCTGTTTTTCACTTCCTGGTATGTCCCATGTGATTGCCCATGGACAGGTGTGTTTCAGAAGTTATGAGACACATCCTTGTAACTTGGACTGTGCCTGTATTTGCCAACTCAGGTGACCTTGCGATCAGTAACACGGGGAAGCTCATTGAGTAAAGTACCAGGCATCTAAATTTTTGTGACAATGCTGTCACTTTTTTTTAAAAAAGGTTATTTTTTCTTTTTTTAACAAGAGACCTTAAAGTCCAAACCGCCTACTGTAAACGGCTCAAGTAAATAACTTTTAGGGTTTTAGGGTTTTTAATAAATAGTGGTAACAATGGCCAGCTCGCAAAGACCAGGCTTTCTAGTTCTTTTTCCTTATAGCTGTAAGTCACCAGGTGGAAGTTTTAGTAAATTATCCCTAGCTGCTATTCTCTCTGAAGCTTCACTTGATGCTGTTTCCTCCTGGATTGGAGAACTGTATGTCTGAATGCTCCTTTTTACCATGGAGTGTGTTTAGGTGATGTTAGTATATTGGAACAGTTCATTTGTAGAAAGTACTGTATCCATTATTCAGTTAAGGTTTCCAATAGTTAAGTTATTCTAAAATCCTCTTCATTTTGTATGGATTTTCATTAGAGTGTTTAAATATATTATGTTTTAATTAATGGTGAGTGGTTTGGCGAGTAGCATCATATCTGGAAATTCCACTTCGCATCTGCCTTTAAAATAAGAAAAGGTTCGTATCCAAGCTACCCTATTAAACTAGTTTGAGTCAGTCTGGTTGGTCTATAGCAAACTGAGGTCTCTTGTCTGGTTCTAAATCAATAACACCAAATTGGGTTTAGAATTACAATCCCTACAGTGTGCAAACAGGCCATTCGACCCAACAAGTCCACACCAACCCTTCGAGGAGTAACCTACCCAGACCCATTCCTCTACCCTATTATTACACATTTACC
This sequence comes from Chiloscyllium punctatum, assembly GCF_047496795.1. NCBI lineage: Eukaryota > Metazoa > Chordata > Chondrichthyes > Orectolobiformes > Hemiscylliidae > Chiloscyllium > Chiloscyllium punctatum. The sequence goes on along the minus strand of NC_092779.1, from coordinate 55,594,248 downwards.
CCGACAAAGGCTCCTAACCCACCATCCCTGAAAACTATGAACAATTTAGAATGGCCAATTCACCTGACATACACATCTTTGGATTGTGGGAGGAAACCACGGAATCCAGAATAAGCTCATGCAAACACTGGAGAGAATGCACCGGGAGACTATTGGGTTCAAAGGTAGTTGTTCCGGATGTTGAATTCGGTTGGTTTAAAACGTGTTTTGTGTATAAAGATTCTTTCAGTCACTGAGAGTTCTCTGGGTGTGGAAAAGTGAAGTTGGGGGTTTTACAAAAGGTAATGAAGGCAAATCTGTAGGAATTGGCAGGCAGACTGGAGTTGGGGTTGTGTTTGTCTGTGAGAAAATGAGAGATAATTATAGCTATAGCTCGGCAATTACATTTGGTGGAACTGCCATCAGACTCTTTGGAAATGGTTCGAATTCAATTTCAAATGAGGCACTTTGAACATGAGAAGGAATTGAAACCATTTAAATTAAAATGAGAAGTTGAAATAAAAGAAAAGAAAATGAAGAAGAAAGAGAGAAAGAAGAGAGAAGAAAAGCAGAGAGTTTCAACTTCAATAGTTAGCAATTAGAGAGGAAAGTTGACATAAAAAGCGGAGATGAAGGTAGACGGTAGGCTGGATGAGGAGGATAGTCAGGATGAGCAACCTTTTAGTAGCCAAAGGCTTGATGGGGATCTGTATAAGTATGCCCAGGCATTATCTAAATTTGATGAGAAGGATGGGAAGCCTTTTTAATTTCATTTGAGAAAGTAGCTAAACAAATGCAGTGATCAGTTACCATGTGGACTTAGTTGATCTACACAGAGCTGATAGGTATTTGCATCCCGATCAGTAGAGGTATCTGGCCAGTGTGGGGTGGTGAAGAAAGCCATCTGAAATGCATATGAGCTTGGGCCAGAAGCCTACAGACAGCGTTTCTGGAATCGAAATCAAGCTGCCTCGTTAAACGCACATTGAGTTTGAAAGAATCAAACAAAGTAATTTTGAAAGGTGCGGAAGGGCATTAAAAACAGAGCAAAACTATGGCACACTTACAGAGATTCTTATTTTGGAGAAGTTCAACAATTCACTTCCTGCAGTCGTGAGAACTCGTGTGGAAGAGCAGAGAGTTACAATGGCAAGACTAGAAGCTGAAATGTCTGATGATGATGATTTGGTTCAGAAATCAAAGTTTGGTTTATGTGAGAGATTGAGAAGAATGTGCAAGATCTTCTTAAAACATATACCTATGAGAGTAAGGCTTACTTGCCAAGGCCAGGAGTAGCAGATAAAGGGTTTTCAGCATTAAGAGATACAGAAGCATGTAATTCTTTTATGCTGAGACATGAGGAGCTATGTCATTCAGAGGGACTATTGGAGAGATGAGAAGTGCTCCATTATGTAACGTGTGGTTGGAGTGTCCAGTGGAAACATCAACAGATTTATTCCACAATGAGGAAGGAGGCATTGAGCTCGGTGTTGGCGTTACAACATTTCAGCATTTAAATTGCGAATAACATACATGAGACAAATCTTTATCACTGATCGTGGCCCCTTAACGTCTTTTGGAGAAGTTTAGGGAGAAGAATACCAGTCTGTTTCAATTGAGCTTATTATTGCTGCCATTCAATTTGAAATTATACAGGTGACAGGGCGAGAAAACCTAAGTTTTGACACATTCTGGAGACTTGGATGAAGAAAGACAAAGGCATTCTATGGCAGGAGTAAAATGACTGAAATCTAATCTCGTTGAGAACATTTATATACTCAGAGCCAATATAATATATATGCATTGCAGTCATATTATCACAGAGTCATAGAGATGTACAGCATGGAAGCAGACACTTCAGTCCAACCCGTCCATGCAGACCAGATATTCCAACCCAATCTCGTCCCACCTGCCAGCAGCTGGCCCATATCCCTCCAAACCCTTCCTATTCATATACCCATCCAAATGCCTCTTAAATGTTGCAATTGTACCAGTTTCCACCAAATCCTCTGGCAGCTCATTCCATACACATACCACCCTCTGTATGAAAAAAGTTGCCCTTAGGTCTCTTTTATATCTTTCGCCTCTCACCCTAAACCTATTCCCTCTAGTTCTGGACTTCCCGACCCCAGGTAAAAGACTTTGCCTATTTTTCCTATCCATGCCCCACATAATTTTGTGAATATCTATAAGGTCACCCATCAGCCTCCAACGCTCCAGGTAAAACAGCCCCAGCCTGTTCAGCCTCTCCCTATAGCTCAAATCCTCCAGCCCTTGCAACATCCTTGTAAATCTTTTCTGAACCTTTTCAAGTTTCACAACATCTTTCCGATAGGAAGGAGACGAGAATTGCACGCCATATTCCAACAGTGGCCTAGCCAATGTCCTGTCCAGCCGCAACATGACATCCCAACTCCTGTACTCAATACTATGACCAATAAGGGAAAGCATACCAATCGCCTTCTTCACTATCCTATCTACCTGCTACTAATAAAGGAAGATTAGGAGGTCTAAAATGAATCCATCTTTGTATAATGATAGATCATTTTATTAAAGGTGGAGTTGTGAGGATACTGTCACTATAAAAAGGTTATTTTCTCTTGTTTTTTTTAAGAGACATTTTAAAGGCAGAGGTGCAGAACTACTGTCTGAAAACAGTTTAAGTAAATAACTGAGGAGGCCTATAGGTTTTATTAAAACGGTGGTAACAATGGAAGGGCAGTGGCCAGCTCTCCCAGACCAGGTTTGCTCGTTTTGTTTTTAGCTGCAACATTCAGAAGCTGCTGGAGATCCCAGCAGGGTTAGAAGTTCCAATACATGATCCCTAGCTGCTTTTCTCTCTGAGATGGTTGTTGATGTTGATTTCTCCTGGATCAAAAAACTGCATGTAAGAATCTGTATTTGAATATATCTTTGTGCCGAGTCGTGTATACCAAGAAGGTACAGTATCTACTGTTTGTGTAATTGTTCCACATATAAGCTATCCCAAAATGTTATTTTCTTTGATTGTATTTTTACTAAAGCATTTGAATAGATTATATTCGGCTTAATGTCGAGTGCTTTGACCAGTCACAACATATCTGGGAAGCACACTTCACATCTATATTCAAAATAAGGAAAGGTTTGGGTCTAAGTGGCCTTCTTAAAATATTTTGCGGGGATCTGGTCTGGTCCACAACACTTATAGATGAGGGGTTTCTGACTGACTCCTGTTATTGAAAAGTTAGTGCAGCAGCTGGGGATGGTTTGCTGGAGCTTGTGCTGTAAGCTGCCTCGGACATTCAGAGAAACTGGTGGTGGATTTGGTGACCCAACTTTGGATGGAGTCTGGGGACTATGGTAACACCATCTGGATGTGTAACATGAACACCAGATGGAATAGAGGTTGCAGACAGGGAAGCTCTGAAACCACGGAGTGAGTGTGTGTGGGGAAAGGGATCTGCTGTATCCACACCGGGTTTTCCAGGAACAGCTTCACAAGCTTCACTTAACCCCAGGGCAGAGTGTGAGGGGACCCTGACTGAACAAGGAGCTGGTCACAGAGTGGTGTCACCTCTGTCAACACGACCTGCAGCTTCACACCAGGTTGAAGATGGTGCTGCCAGTGGCTGTTAGCGTCACAGTTTCATTCAGCTTCTGTGATCCGAAACTTTCCAGGCAGGACTAGGTGACAGCTCCATCATCTCCCAGTGTCTCAACATCAATCTCACCATTCGGTGACAGAGGATGTATATGGTGGATGAGGTCAATACATTGCTTCTCCCTCAGCGGGAAGCTGCCAGGTGTATCCTTATTTTCCCAGTATAGTGGGATTCCCAAGATGTACATGGAATCTGCAGAGTAGCCATTACATGGGGAGAGGTAGAGGAACTGAAGGAGCTCTCACTCTATTAATGTTAAAGTGTGTACATGTACAATACATCATGTTGGTGAATACCCCTATCCTGAAAGCAGCCACAGTTCCTTCATTCAGAAGCAGGCAGCCATTCCCATCGTCTATGGGTTTCCATGTAGAAAGGAATAATTGTGTCTTGGATAAAAGCCGTCCCCTTGATACACGTTTCAAAACACCATCCCCACCACCAACCAACTACAACAAAATATTCCATGTGTACGGAGAGCAATGGGGTCACTTGGAGTGTCAAGGAACAGACGATCAGGGATGGAGCAAAGCCACCCATGTCTGAACGGGTCTGAGTGAACCCCCCAGTACACAGTATCACTAAATCCTGTAATCCCTCTCCATTTCAGTAATATACTGCCTTCTATTACTCCTTTAAATGAAATTACAGGTTATATTTTGTTGTATTGCACCTGCCAAATTATTATCCATTGCCTTTAACTTTCTGTATCTATTTGCAGACACTCCACCCATAAGACCATAAGACCATAAGACATTGGAGTGGAGGTAAGGCCATTCGGCCCATCGAGTCCACTCCGCCATTCAATCATGGCTGATGCGCATTTCAGCTCCACTTACCAGCGTTCTCCCCGTAGCCCTTAATCCCTCTAGACAACAAGAATCTATCAGTCTCGGCCTTGAAGACATTTAGCGTCCCGGCTTCCACTGCATTCCATGGCAATGAATTCCACAGGCCCACCACTCTCTGGCTGAAGAAATGTCTCCGCATTTCTGTTCTGAAATGACCCCCTCTAATTCTAAGGCTGTGTCCACGGGTCCTAGTCTCCTCGCCTAACAGAAACAATTTCCTAGCATCCTCCTTTTCCAAGCCATGTATTATTTTGTACGTCTCTATTAAGTCTCCCCTTAATCTTCTAAACTCCAACGAATACAATCCCAGTATCCTCAGCCGTTCCTCATATGCTAGACCTGTCATTCCAGGGATCATCTGTGTGAATCTCCGCTGGACACGTTCCAGTGCCAGTATGTACTTCCTGAGGCGTGGGGACCAAGACTGGACACAGTACTCCAAATGGGGCCTAACCAGAGCTTTATAAAGTCTTAGTAGTACATCTCTGCTTTTATATTCCAACCCTCTTGAGATAAGAGACAACATTGCATTCGCTTTCTTAATCACAGACTCAACCTGCATGTTTACCTTTAGAGAATCCTCGACTAGCACTCCCAGATCTCTTTGTGCTTTGGCTTTATTAATTTTCTCACCATTTAGAAAGTAGTCCATGCTTTTATTCTTTTTGCCAAAGTGCAAGACCTCGCACTTGCTCACGTTAAATTCCATCAGCCATTTCCTGGACCACTCTCCCAACCTGTCTAGATCCTTCTGTAGCCTCCCCACTTCCTCAGTACTACCTGCCTGTCCACCTAACTTCGTATCATCGGCAAACTTCGCTAGAATGCCCCCGGTTCCCTCATCCAAATCATTAATATATAATGCGAACAGCTGTGTCCCCAGCACCGAACCCTGCGGGACACCGTTCGTCACCGGCTGCCATTCTGAAAAAGAACCTTTTATCCCAACTCTCTGCCTTCTGTTAGACAGCCAATCCTCAATCCATCCCAGCAGCTCACCTCGAACACCATGGGCCCTCACCTTGCTCAGCAGCCTCCCATGTGGCACCTTATCAAAGGCCTTTTGAAAGTCTAGATAGACCACATCCACTGGGTTTCCCTGGTCTAACCTACTTGTTACCTCCTCAAAAAATTCCAACAGGTTTGTCAGGCATGACCTCCCTTTACTAAATCCATGTTGACTTGTTCTAATCAGACTCTGCTCTTCCAAGAATTTAGAAACCTCATCCTTAATGATGGATTCTAGAATTTTACCAACAACCGAGGTTAAGCTGATTGGCCTATAATTTTCCATCTTTTGCCTTGATCCTTTCTTGAACAAGGGGGTTACTACAGCCATCTTCCAATCATCCGGGACCTTTCCTGACTCCAGTGACTCTTGAAAGATCTCAACCAATGCCTCTGCTATTTCCTCAGCAACCTCTCTCAGAACTCGAGGGTGTATCCCATCGGGGCCAGGAGATTTATCAATTTTAAGACTTTTTAACTTTTCTAGCACTATCTCTTTCGTAATGGAAACCATACTCAACTCAGCCCCGTGACACCCTTTAATTTTTGGGATATTACTCATGTCTTCCACTGTGAAAACTGACGCAAAGTACTTGTTAAGTTCTCCTGCTATTTCCTTATCTCCCATCACTAGGCTTCCTGCATCAGTTTGAAGTGGCCCAATGTCTACTTTAATCACACCCTCTCTTGATAATTTAATCTCTTGCTTATCAAAGCGACATCACCAAACTCAGTATCTGTATATCTGTTCCAACCTCCTGATCATTGATACAGATTGTAAATAGTTGAGGTAACCGCACTGGTCACTGTGTGACTCCACTGGTGACGTTCTGTCAAACTGATTTTGACTGACTTATCCAGAGAGCCTCCTTCCTGTTTGATACACCGTCCTCCCCCTTTACTGTGTCACACGGTCGAAAGGCTGAGTATGGACGAGGAGCATCAGTCAGGAATCCAACGCCTCGTATCTGCTCCGCCATTGAATATAATCATGGCTAATGTTATCACGGCCTCTGTTCCACTTTCCTGCTATCTCTCCATCCTAAGACACCTTCTTTGCAGGAATCAGTTGAAGAAACTATCTCTGCGCTCCGTCCAATGTAACAATACACTTTCTTTATTGAGTAGAAAAAAATCTTTACACACTACTCCAATGTGATCTCGCTAAGATCCTGTAAAGAGGCAGCAAAAGATTTACCAGGCTGCTGAAAGGTTCCCACCCAGTTTAGAGCTGTCTCAGCTCTCTAGGGTAATAGACAGCATTGTTTAAAATCATTGTCCTTCTCTACTCCACATGCATAACAGGAGATCTGGAGAAAATCTCACAATGATGCTTGAGAAGAGCATAAATAAAGTGGCGAGATGACCTCGAACATTAATTTTAATTAGAATCTGACCTTAGGGGTGGTGCCAGAGTACTGGAGAACAATTAATACGATTCCACTTTGCAGTAATCATGATTTGGTAATGCCGGTGTTGGACTGGAGTGTCCAAAGTTAAAAATCACGCAACACCAGGTTATAGTCCAACAGGTTTAATTGGAAGCACACTAGCTTTCGGAGAGCTGCACCTTCATCAGGTGATTGTGAAGGACAAAATTGCAAGGCACAGCATTTATAGCAAAAAATTACAGTATGATGTAACTGAATTTACACATTGAAAAATACCTTGATTATCTGTTGAGTCTTTCATCTGTTCGAATACCATGATAATTTAGCTTCATCCATGTGTAAATCAAAAAACTTTTTAAAAAAGTTGCATTCTAAGGTTAACTGTAACAATTGGGTTAGTTAGACAATATGTTGAAGGTGTTAGCGCCCTGTGTTCTCTGTCTACGCCATGATGTTTAGATCGATTCTAATCTAAAAAGTCAGATAACAGAGTTTTACTGTATTCATGCAGTTTTTGAGCAAAGTACAATGTAACTCTGCAAGTACAAATTCACCCAACAAAATATGTGTGCATGTGGGTCTTTGTGTCTGTCTGTGTGTATGTCTGTCTGGCTTGGGGGTTGTGAGTGTGAGAGAGAGTGTATATGTGTGTGTAGTGAGTGGAGTGTGTCTTAATTATGTGAGGGGGTGCACGTGTGAGTGTGATTGTGTGTGTGTGCCTGGGGTGGGGATTTGAGAGTGTCTGTCAGAGAGGGTATATGTGCCTGCATGAGTGTAGAGTGGTCTAAATCTCTGAGAGGATGCATGTATGAGTATGGGAGCATGTATGTCTGTAAGGGTGTGTGCGAGTGTCTGTGTGCGTGTCTGTGTATATGTGTGTCCGTGTGTGTGTGTGTGTCTGTATAGGAGTGCCTGTGTGTGTGTGTGTGTAGATGTGCCTGTGTGTGTATATAGTGCAATGGTGATCCCTGTAATGTGACATGAACTCAAGGTCCTGGTTGAGGCCCTCCCTATGGGTACCAAACTTAGCTATCAGCCCCTGCTCGGCCACTTTTCGCTGTTGCTTGTCCCGAAGTCCACCTTGGAAGATGGTCACCCGAAGGTCCGAGGTCAAATGTCCTGTACCGCAGAAGTGTTCCCCAACTGGGAGGCAACACCTCTGATCTGTTGATTGTTGTGCGGTGCCCAATCATCCGTTGCTGTAGTCTTTGCTCGGTTTCCCCAATGTACCATGCCTCAGGGCATCCTTGCCTGCAACGTATAAGATAGACAACGTTGGCGGAGTCACATGAGTACCTGCCACGTACATGGTGGGAAGTGTCCTCACATGTAAATTTAATACCCATGTCTACACTCTGACACGTCTTGCAGCGCCTACCATGACAGGGTTGTATGGAGTTGTCCTGAAAGCTGGGCAGCTTGCTATGAATAATGATCTGTTGGAGGTTTGGCGGTTATTTAAAGGCAAGCAGTGGAGGTGTGGGGAAGGTCTTGGCGAGGTGCTCATTCTCATTGATAATGTGTTGCAGGTCACGAAGAACATGGTGTAGTTTTTCAGCTCCTGGGAAGTACTTAACAATGAAGGGTATCCTGTCGGTTGCCACAGCAAGGAACCTCCTCAGGAGACAAACACGTGCTGCAACCGACAGGGTACCCTTCGTTGTTCAGTACTTCCCAGGAGTTGAAAAACTTCACCATGTACTTCTTGGCCTGCAACACATTATCAATGAGAATGAGCACCTCACCAAGACCTTCCCACACTTCCACTGCTTGCCTTTAAACAACCGCCAAACCTCAAACAGATCATTGTTCATAGCACGTTGCCAGGCTCTCAGGACAAATCCATACAATCCTGTCATGGTAGGCCCTGCAAGACGTGTCCGATTGTGGACATGGATACCACCATTACGCGTGGGGAAACCTCCCACCATGTACGTGGCAGGTACTAATGTCACTCAGCCAACGTTGTCTACCTTATACTTTGCAGGCAAGGATGCCCTGAGTTATGTGACATTGGGGAAACCGAGCAAAGGCTACGGCAATGGATGAATGGGCACCACACAACAATCAACAGACAGGAGGGTTCCCTCCCAGTTGGGAAACACTTCAGTGGTCCAGGACATTTGACCTCGGACCTTCGGGTGACCATCCTCCAAGGCGGACTTTGGGAGAGGCAACAGCGAAAGGTGGCCGAGCAGGGGCTGATAGCTAAGTTCCATACTCATAGCGAGGGCCTCAACTGAGACCTTAGGTTCATGTCACACTACAGGTGACTACTATTTCACTATACACACACACACACACACACTCCCACACTCAGATATGCACTCTCTCAGAGACTTAGGCCACTTTACACTCATGCACACACATATATCCTCTCTCTCACAGACACTCACAACCCCCCACCCCAGACACACACACATTCCCACACTCACACATACACCCCCTCACAGAATTAAGACATTCTACACTCACTACACACACATATACAATCTCTCTCACACTCATAACCCCCAACCCAGACAGACACACACACAGACAGACACAAATATCCACACACACACCAATTGTTACATTTAACCTGAGAAAACAACTTTTAATATTTTTTTTTTTGATTTACAAATGAAAGAATTGAAACTATCATGGTATTCGAACAGATGAAAGACTCAACAGACAGTCAAGATATTTTTCAATGTGTAATTTCAGTTACATCACACTGTAAATTTTTGATATAAATTCTGTGCCTTGAATTGTGTCCTCCACAATCACCTGATGAAGAAGTGACGGTCTGAAAGCTAGTGTGCTTTCAGTTAAACCTGTTGGACGAGAACCTAGTGTTGTGTGATTTTTAACTTCACAGTAAGGGTGGTAGAGATAGACCAGGGAAAGATAGGCGAACGAGTATTAGATCACTGTTAAGGAAACTACTGCAGAAAACACAGAAGGAGAAAATTGAGCTCCAATCAGAGTAGCAAGGTTTGATCAGGGATAATCATCATGATTTTATCAGAAGAAAATCACATCTAATGAATTTGATTGAATTAGTTTGAGGAGGTCGCTTATTTAGTTTTGCAGCAAGGCCTTTGACAAAGCCCCATATGGGAAACTTTAAAATAAAGTAAAATCTCATGTAATCAAGGCTAACGTGACAAGTAACAACGAAAAGTTTCTTAGTGTCAGGAGACAGAGGGTGGTGGGATAAGGCTGTTTGTGTGACTGGAGACCAGTGTCTCCTGGTGTACCACAGGGATCAGTGCTGTGTCCCTTATTATTTGTGGTATTTATAAATGGTGCAGATGTGAATGAAGGGGGTGGGGGTTGTGATAAGTAAGTTTGTGTTTGCCCGGTTGGTTGGCAGTGAGGAGAAAGGTCTTATGTTACAGGAAGATACAGATGGAATGGTCAGATAGTCAGATCAAGGGCAGATGGAATGTAACCCTGATAAATATGAGGTGATACACCTTGGAAGAAGGAACCTGACAGGGGAGTACTCAATGAATGGCAGCACATTGGGAAGCTCAGAGGGTGCTTCTCCACTCATCACTGAATGGGACTGAGCAGGATAATGGACTAGTTAAGAACTGGACCTTAGCTGTAGCATTTATCAATCGGGGCGTAGATTATAAGAGCTGTACAGGGCTTTGGTTAGGCCAAGATGGAGTACTGCATGTAGCTCTAGAAGCCACTTAAAAGGAAGGATATGGTTGTACTGGATGGTATGCAGAGGAGATTCACCAGGATGTTCCCTGTGATGGAGCATATCAGCGATGGAGAGAAGCTGGCTAAGCTCGGGTTGTTTATATTGGGTCAGAGAAGGCTGAGGGGGAGGTGATTCAGAAGGCAAAGATTATGAGAAGCATGGACATGGATGGATAGACAGCAGCTGTTCCTTTTAGTCAGAGAGTCGAGAACAAGTGAGCACACTTTTAAAGTGAAGGGTTTGAGGATTAGAGAGAATTTGAGGATTCTTGTTCGCCCAGAGGTTGTTGGGGTCTGGAATGCACTTCCTGAGAGCGGAGTTATCACAGGTAACCTCACAACCATCAAAAAGTACTTGAACGAGCACGTGGAAGTGTCATAACATTCCCTGCTATGGGCCTGGTGTTGGAAAGTGGGACTAATATAGATCGTGCTGTATTTCTGTTGGTCTATGCTCTTGTGAGTGTATGGTGTGGAAGGTCAATTATTGAGTAGCTAAAGGCAGGAATTGATGGGTGTCTGAAGAGTATATTCACAAGGGTTATAAGAGTGAACTGTAATAGCTTGTCAAATCATGTCAATGTGAGAAATATGAGAAAACACGTGCAGCTTCCTTACAATCTGAAACCAGAGAATGGGCAATGGAGAACAGGGAAATGGCAGAACTATGAAACAGTTACTTCAGTTCTGTCTTCACAGAACTTTCTAACAATACGAGAAAAACCAATTCGGGTGTGGAAAATGGTTCTAGTACATGGAACATAGAACATAGGAAATAAAAGATTTAGGAGAAATTATTGGGACTGAAAGTAATGGTCAGAAACAAGAGGAACACGGATTTATGAAATGGGGATTATGTTTGAGAAACGGTCTGGGAGACAAGTATTTGGTTTTTCAGGAAAGTTTTGGGAAAGCTAGTTTGCAAAATAAAATCTGAGTGGATTGGGGCGAATATATGGCCATGTTTCTAGAATGGGACAGCTGGCAGGAAACAGTGAATCGAAATAAACAGACTCGTCAAGCAACAACTTGACATTGTCTGTAAGGTACGATTCAGTGAGTATGACTATATCCCAGACACCCCATCACCTTCCCCGGATATTTCCTGTCTCACCAGCAGAAGAGACAGAGAACAGCCAGGGAATCCCAAGAGGCATGGCACTCATCCACAGATTCAATCAATAAGCACATCGACCTGGACCCAATATACCAACCACTGCAGCGGACAGCTGGAACTGACAACCGGAAGCGGCAGATACAAATCACTATAAATGCCGGAGGAAAGATCACAGAAGCGCTTCACAGGAGGTCCCCAAGCACTGAGGATGTCACCTAGACAGGGGACGAAACGTCTGCAACACAGATTCCCAGCTCGGTGTACAGAACCAAAACAACGAGCACCCGAGCTACAAATTTTCTCACAAACTTAGAACAGACACAGCAGAAGTGGCAGCGCAATCGGATACAATTGGAAGGGAATTGCTCTGGGAGTCCTCAACAGTGAATCCGTATCCCATGAAGTCTTATGGTGTTAGTTTACCCATGGGAAAGAAAACCTCCTGCTGGTTACGATGTACCAACCTCTCTTAACTGATGAATCAGTACTCCTCCATGCTGAACAACACTTGGAGGAAGCCCTAAGCGTAGCAAGGACACAAATTTGTACTCTGGGTGGGGGATTTCAATGTCCACCACCACGTGGGGCTCAGCTGCAGCATTACTGATCAAACTGGTGGGGTTCTAAAGGATATAACTGCTCGACTGGGTCTGCCGCAGTTGGTGAAGGAACTAACAAGAGGGAAGAGCCATATTTGACCTCATCCGTACTAATCTGCCAGTTGCAGAAGTATCTCCCCATGACAGTATCTGTAAGAGTGACCACCACATAGTCATTATGGAGACAAAGTCACACCTTCACATTGAGAGTAGCCTCCATCATATTGGGTGGCACTATCACCGTACTAAATAGGACAGACTTCGAAGAGATCTAGCAGTTCAATTCTGGGTTTCCATAAGGTGTTGGGAGTCATCAATTGTACAACCCCATGGCCTGGCATATCTCCCTTGCAACAATTACCATCAAGCCAGAGGATCAACCCTGGTACAATGGGGTGTGCAGGATGGCAGGAGCAGCACCAGGCATACCTGAAAATGAGGTGTCAGCCTGACGAAACCATCACTCATGACAACTTGTGCGCCAAACAGCATAAGCAATCAGTAATAGACAGAGCTATGTGATCCCAAAAGCAACGGATCAGATCTAAGATCTGCAGTTCTTTCACATCTCGTTGAGGAATGGTAGGGACAATCAAACAAGTCATTGGAGGAGGAGATTCCACAAATATCCCCATCCTTAATGATGCAATAGCCCAGCACTTCAGTGCAAAAGATAAGGTTGATGCATTCGCAACAATCTTCAGTCAGAAATGCTGAGTGGATGATCCATCTTGGCCTCCTTCAGTGTTCCTCAGTAATTCAGTTACCAGTCATCAGCAATTCCATTTAGTCCACGCGATGTCCAGAAACGGTTGTAGACACTGGATACTTCAAAGGGTACATACCCTGACTACATTCTGGCAATAGTACTGAAAACTTGTGCTCGAGAACTTGCCACGTCCCTAGCCAAGCAGTTCCCATACAGTTGCAACAACGACATTTACCTGATTGTGTGGAAAAGTACCCAAGTATCTCCTATACATAAAAAGCAGAACAAATCCAATCCAACCAATTACCAACCCATCAGTCTACTCTCAATCATTAGTAAAGTGATGGAAGGTGTCAGTCCTTTCAAGCAGCACCTGCTCAGCAATAACCAGGTCAATGACGCCAGTTTGGGCTCCACCAGGGCCACTCAACTCCTGATCTCATTACCTTGGTTCAAACATGGACAAAAGAGCTGAATTCCAGAGGTGGGGTGAGAGAGACAGGGCTTTAAATCAAGGCTGCCTTCGACTAAGTGTGGCATCAAGTGGCCTTAGCAAAGCTGCAATCAATGTGTATCCAGGTCAAACTCCCCGCTGGTACGAATCATACCTGACACGTAGGACGATGGTCATGGCTGATGAAGGTCAGTCAACTCAGCTCCAGGACAAGTCTGTAGGAATCCCTCGGGCAGTGGCTTAGGCCCAAGCGTCTTCAGGTCTGCTTCATCAATGGCTTGCCTCGATTATAATGTCAGAAGTGGGGATGCTCGCCAATGATTGCACAATGTTCAGCAACATAGAACATAGAACATAGAACATAGAACAATACAGCACAGAACAGGCCCTTCGGCCCACGATGTTGTGCCGAACTTCTATCCTAGATTAAGCACCCATCCATGTACCTATCCAAATGCCGCTTAAAGGTCGCCAATGAATCTGACTCTACCACTCCCACGGGCAGCGCATTCCATGCCCCCACCACTCTCTGGGTGAAGAACCCACCCCTGACATCTCCCCTATACCTTCCACCCTTCACCTTAAATTTATGTCCCCTTGTAACACTCTGTTGTACCCGTGGAAAAAGTTTCTGACTGTCTACTCTATCTATTCCTCTGATCATCTTATAAACCTCTATCAAGTCACCCCTCATCCTTCGCCGTTCCAACGAGAAAAGGCCGAGAACTCTCAACCTATCCTCGTATGACCTACTCTCCATTCCAGGCAACATCCTGGTAAATCTTCTCTGCACCCTCTCCAAAGCTTCCACATCTTTCCTAAAGTGAGGCGACCAGAACTGCACACAGTACTCCAAATGTGGCCTAACCAAAGTCCTGTACAGCTGCAACATCACCTCACGACTCTTGAATTCAATCCCTCTGCTAATGAACGATAATACTCCATAGGCCTTCTTACAAACTCTATCCACCTGAGTGGCAACCTTCAAAGATCTATGTACATAGACCCCAAGATCCCTCTGTTCCTCCACCTGACCAAGAACCCTACCATTAACCCTGTATTCCGCATTCTTATTTGTTCTTCCAAAATGGACAACTTCACACTTGGCAGGGTTGAACTCCATCTGCCACTCCTCAGCCCAGCTCTGCATCATATCTAAGTCCCTCTGCAGCCGACAACAGCCCTCCTCACTGTCCACAACTCCACCTATCTTTGTATCATCTGCAAATTTACTGACCCACCCTTCGACTCCCTCATCTAAGTCATTAATAAAAATTACAAACAGCAGAGGGCCCAGAACTGATCCCTGCGGAACTCCACTTGTAACTGGACTCCATGCTGAATATTTACCATCTACCACCACTCTCTGACTTCGGCCGGTTAGCCAGTTTTCTATCCAATTGGCCAAATTTCCCTCTATCCCATGCCTCCTGACTTTCCGCATAAGCCTACCATGGGGAACCTTATCAAATGCCTTACTAAAATCCATGTACACTACATCCACTGCTCTACCCTCATCCACATGCTTGGTCACCTCCTCGAAGAATTCAATAAGACTTGTAAGGCAAGACCTACCCTTCACAAATCCGTGCTGGCTGTCCCTAATCAAGCAGTGCCGTTCCAGATACTCGTAAATCCTATCCCTCAGTACCCTTTCCATTACTTTGCCTACCACAGAAGTAAGACTAACTGGCCTGTAATTCCCGGGGTTATCCCTATTCCCTTTTTTGAACAGGGGCACAACATTCGCTACTCTCCAGTCCCCTGGTACCACCCCCGTTGCCAGTGAAGACGAGAAGATCATTGCCAACGGTACTGCAATTTCCTCTCTTGCTTCCCACATAATCCTAGGATATATCCCGTCAGGCCCGGGGGACTTGTCTATCCTCAAGTTGTTCAAAATGTCCAACACATCTTCCTTCCTAACAGATATCTCTTCTAGCTTATCAGTCCGTTTCACACTCTCCTCTTCAACAATACAGTCCCTCTCGTTCGTAAATACTGAAGAGAAGTACTTGTTCAAGACCTCTCCTATCTCTTCCGACTCAATACACAGTCTCCCACCACTGTCCTTGATCGGACCTACCCTCGTTCTCGTCATTCTCAGGTTTCTCACATACGCATAGAATGCCTTGGGGTTATCCTTGATCCTATCCGCCAGGGATTTTTCATGCCCTCTCTTAGCTCTCCTAATCCCTTTCTTCAGGTCCCTTCTGGCTATCCTGTATCCCTCCACTGCTCTGTCTGAACCTTGTTTCCTCAACCTTATGTAAGCCTCCTTCTTCCTCTTTACTAGACATTCAACCTCCCTCGTCAACCAAGGCTCCCTCACACGACCATTTCTTTCCTGCCTGATCGGTACATACATATCAAGGACACGTCGTATCTGCTCCTTGAAAAAGTCCCACATTTCCACCACATCCTTCCCTGACAGCCTATGCTCCCAACGTATGCTCCTCAAATCCTGTCTTACAGCATCGTAATTTCCCTTCCCCCAATTGTAAAAACTTCCTTGTTGTGTGCACCTATCCCTCTCCATAACCAAGGTGAAAGTGACAGAATTGTGGTCGCCATCACCAAAATGTTCACCCACTAACAAGCCCACCACTTGTCCCGGTTCGTTACCGAGTACCAAATCCAATATGGCCTCCCCTCTGGTTGGACAATCTACATACTGCGTTAGAAAAGCTTCCTGGACACACTGCACAAACACCGCCCCATCCAATCTACTTGATCTAAAGAGCTTCCAATCAATATTTGGGAAGTTGAAGTCGCCCATGACTACGACCCTGTGGCTTCTGCACCTTTCCAAAATCTGTTTCCCAATCTGTTTCTCCACATCTTTGCTGCTATTGGGGGGCCTATAATAAACACCCAACAAGGTGACTGCACCTTTCCTATTTCTGACTTCAGCCCATACTACCTCCAGAGGCAGATCTCCCTCAAACTTCCTTTCTGCAGCCGTTATACCATTTCTAATTAGCAATGCCACCCCCCCTCCTTTTTTACCACCCTCCCTAATCTTACTGAAACATCTGTAACCAGGAACCTCCAACAGCCATTCCTGTCCCTCATCTATCCATGTTTCCGTGATGGCTACAACATCGTAGTCCCAGGTACCGATCCATGCCTTAAGTTCACCCACCTTATTTCTGATACTCCTTGCATTGAAGTATACGCACTTGAGCCCATCTCTGTGTCCGTAAGTAGTCCCTGTCAGTGCTACCTTCTCCACAGCCTCCCTACAGTCTTGGACATCCTGACACACAGCTAGCTTACTTGCTGGACTACAAGTCCGGATCCCATCCCCCTGCCAAATTAGTTTAAACCCCCCCGAACGTTTGTGGCTCCACAGATACTGAAGTAATCCATGTCCAAATGCGACAAGATCTGGACAGTATCCAGGCTGACAAGTGGCACGTAATATTGACGCCACACAAATGCCAGACTCTGACCATCACCACTAAAATACAATCTAAAAACTGCCCCTTGGCATTCAATGGTGTTACCATCACTGAATCCCCCAGTATCAAAATCCTGGGGGGTAATCATTGCTCAGAAACTCACTGGACTCGCACGCAGTAACAACAAGAGCAGGTCAGAAGCTATGAATACTGCGGCGAGTAACTCACATCCTGACTTCCAAAAGTCTGTCCATCATCGACAATGCATTAGTCAGAGGTGTTATAGAGGACTCCCAATTTCCCTGGATGATTGCAGCCCCAGCAACATGAAGAAGCTTGATACCATCCAGGACAAAGCAACGAGTTTGAGTGTCGTTTCATCCACAATGCTCCACCATCAACGCTCAGCAGCAGTGTTTTACTATCTACAAGCTACACTGATATGATTCACCAAAGATCCTCAGACACCATCTTCCCAACTCATGACCACGTCAATCCAGAAGGACAAGAGCAGCAGCTGTATGGGAACATGAGGTAAAAACAATGACTGCAGATGCTGGAAACCAGATTCTGGATTAGTGGTGCTGGAAGAGCACAGCAGTTCAGGCAGCATCCAAGTAGCTTCGAAATTGACATTTCGGGCAAAAGCCCTTCATCAGGAATGTATGGGAACACCACCATCTTCAAGTTCCCCTCTAAGCCAATCACCACCCTGACTTGGAAATATATCACCGTTCCTTCACTGTCCTCCTCCTTTACTGGTGTTTCTGTGTAGTCTGTGGGAAAATTGTCACAAACTCTCAGATGTTAGGAAGGAGGTCTCTGCAGGGGCGACAGGATTGTGTTTACCGTTCCCTTTTCCAATACCGAGGCTGCTGCCGGGTATTCTGTCTGGTTTTATCCTTTAAGACCTCGGAACAGTTTGATACAATAGAGTGTTTTGCTTGCCCATTTCAGAGACCATTGAAGAGTTTCTCACATGTCTGTGTGTCTGGAGTCACGTTTAGGCCAGACCAGGAAAGCACAGGAGATTCACTTCCTGAAAGTCCATTGGGGAAGCAAATTCGTGTTTACAATCGACATTGGCTTCAAGGTCACTGTTACTGACACCAGATTTTGCATCTTAATATTTTATTAATTATTTTTAACTTCCAGAATCTGCCAGAGCATTAGCCTGGTCTGGATTAGTAATCCAGTGACTTTTCCACATTAGCACCATCTCCACATGGGGACCTATCTGAAACCACACTGAGCAGGTTATTTCTGTGCTGCTTGACAGCTCTGTCAAAAAGAACTCCCACCAATTTGTCTATCGTGACTGTACTGAGGGAGGAGTAATTTGTCAGATTGTAATTATTCTCCTCTTAGGGGACTGGACATAGCTGAGTAATTTTCCTCATTGCCAGGGAGATGTCAGAGTTGGAGCTGGAATGAAACAGCTTCCCCAGGGACACGGCTTGTTGTGCAGCACAAGTCTTCAGTCCTATTGCAGGAATGGGGTCAGGGCCTATTGCCTTTGTCGTATCTACTGTGTTCAGCTGTTTCTTCATCTCACGTGCATCGAATAGAATTGATTAAAGACTGGCATCTGTGATTCTGCGGGCATCATGGCGATGGTGAAGTGGATCATCGATTCAACACTTCTGGCTGAGGATCGGGCAGATACTGCATTCTTGTCTTTTACACTGATGCGTAGGTCTGTTCCATTATCTACAATGGGGATGTTTGTGGAGCCCTTTCCTCCAGTCATTTGTTTAATCATCCATTACCACTTATGACTGAGTGTGGTAGGACTGTGAAGCTTCGATCAGATCTGTTGCTCAGGTGCGGTAACATTAATGGGTTAGCATCAGGTTTAGGTTCACATGGTTCTGACCCTGACATGTTCACCCACAGTCATTACTGAAACATAGATCGTGTTGATTGTAATGGCAGACTAAGGAGATTTTCCCTGGTCAAAACGTTACAGGTGGTGGTTGAATGGTGTTCTGCTTCTCCTGCTATTGTGGTCTACAGCACTCCATGACTATGCAGTTTTGAGATGCAATATCTGAAATGCAATTCTGTTGTCTGTCCCCTAGTTCACATCAAGACTCTTTCACCCATCAGCCCTGTACTCAGTGACCGACTCTGGTTTCTGATGTGGTAACATTTTCATTTTCATATTCTCACTCTGCTGAGGTCATGCTTCTAATCTGACACAATCCATAAAACAAAACTGATTTTAATTCAATTGTTTAATTCATCTGAATCTTTTTCCTTGAGTAATACCATCTTCTGTGTTTAAATTGAATGTGTTTCCCTCTGTTTCTCTCCCTGACCATGATTAAGAGCTCTGTAGTGTCAGTGATACCAGCCTTATGTATTTTCAGAGCCAAGGAACTCCTTGGATTCCCAATCATCGTCACCACATTGTATGTTTTCTCTTTTGTTTTGATGCCTTATCACTCATGGCTGGCTTGTCCTCCCACGAGTACGTTTTATCTTTTTTTGGGAGAGTTTCTGATATCCCCTGAATTATCCAGCATAAATTCCTGCCATTGCTGCTCCATGGTCTTCCCTACTCGGCTCCCCTTCCAATTTACTCTGGCCAGCTCCTTCCTCATGTCTTTGTAGTGACATTGCTCAATTATAATCACATTACATCAAAAAGAGAGCAATAGATATAAACCAAAAGAAGAATTTTTGAGAGATGGGACATAAAGAATAATTGGCAAATTTCTTAACTAGATACAAAGAGAGAATGAGAGAGAGGCTTAGACGAGGAAATGTGAAAAATTAGAAAACTAGATTATCGAAAGAAGTAGACGTACATACCTCAATGTTTTGGTAATTCCGGTGTGCTGTAGTCCTTTGTACAGTACATGTACAACAGAGGAATCTGTTCAAATGCTGGGTCTGATGCCAGAATTTTAATCTCCAATAATACAACAGACACTAGCTTTGGAAAGAACCCAGGAGGCCAATATATTGAATTCCCTGTAGAAAATGGATTAACTGAAATACGTTGCGATACCACAAGCAAGAATTTATAACACACATCCTGATAAGAATGAGAGTATTGCGTAGAGAAAAAAGGAGGGAACATTGAGAGAAGGGGAACATATCACATTAGATGAGCATGAAGTAATGTTTCATAAATTTTATACATCATGTGCATCATTTTTCGATAACTGTGTCTCTGTTATTCATTTAGAATGTGTTTTGCACACATGAAAAATATCTGCACACACATGGATTAAACAGTGTATACAAAATCATTTTTCTGACATTGAAATGGTCCTGTTGTCATGCTACCAGGATACATGAACACCAACTGGTCACCAAAAGACACAACCCACTATCACTATGTTCCATAATACAGACAAAGAAGGGCACCATTTTGACTGTAACAACACACACATACTAAGACACGCAAGGATGTTCTTAGAGGAATGGCATTGTAACCAGAAGTCCATCAGTAAAAGCATCAATTTATATCCTATCTACCTTATCTTGTAATAAAGAAAACTGGAAATAACATCACCCACCTTAAGAAACCAAGGCCTATAAATAGAGAAGCGGGACATACCACTAGCACTTCAGCGGAGACGCTCACTGATGATGTCACCTAATCATGGTGATGAAACGTCCGAAAACAAACCTTCAAGTTCAGCGAGCTAACTTGCATACATAAAAATTGTTATTTTTAATTAATTAGTGGAATTTAGGAGTTCTCTGTCACCCACGTTTCAAAAGATTATGATGTGAGATTAGCGTTTCTGGGTGTGTGGTTTCAATTAACAGAGGGGTTTGACATTAATGTCATAACTGTTTGGGGCCTTGCCGTATGGGATTTGAACAGATTTGAACAGATTTGAGGTACAAAAGGTCCCAGCAGATTCCAACACGTGGCAATTATTGACCTAGATCTTCAAATAAAACCGGTGAGAAAATTCATTTAATTCTGTTAACTTGTGATCGGTTCAATTAAAACTGAGAGAAATGGCTTTTAACATTACTAAAGAGGTTCCCAAATTTGCCAAAGAAGTTTAGAAAGGAAGAAGACGGAATATATTTAGAATTAGCAAGTAGGTTAGAATTGGGTTTAACCAGGGACAAAAGGAAAGCTGAAATTGTAATGGAGATGGTCAAGCACTTTGGTGTGTCAGAGAAACAGGCAACTGCAGTAGAGTTAGAAAAGACTTAAATCGCAAATGCACGGTTTGTGAAAATTTGTAGCTCAGGTTGAGGTTTAGGGTGTAGGTTTGCTCGCTGAGCTGTAGGTTTGATATCCAGACATTTCATTACCTGGCTAGGTGACATCATCAGTGGCGACCTCCAAGTGAAGCGAAGCTGTTGTCTCCTGCTTTCTATTTATATGTTGTCCTGGATGAGGTTCCTGGGGTTTATGGTGATGTCATTTCCTGTTCATTTTCTGAGAGGTTGATAGATGGTATCTCGATCTATGTGTTTGTTTAGGGCATTGAGGTTGGATCTATCCTGGGACAGGCTAAGCATAGACATGCCAGAGAATTCCTAGAGGCCTGGCACTCCAACCCATTTGTATTTTCACTCTTTCTGACATGTTACTCAAGAGCGAGATAATTTGTGGAATTAGGACAGCAATTAAGGATGGGGACAGAAACATCAAGATTGGGGAACTAACAGTAAGAGTGAGTGACAGAGTGTCAGTCCCAGGAATACAGTGTGTTCTTGTGAACGATTTAATAGGATCCAAGTTGGGAGAGTCACCCCTTGTGGTGGAGAAGTCAAATGAAAACTAGGGAACTGAGGAGTTAAAGGAAATATACCCAGGAATTTTCCAGACTGTGAAGGAACAACATCCCACTGTCATAAGTTAACAGCAGAAAGGACAAACGAAAGAAAAAGACAAAAGCG
The DNA here is from genome assembly GCF_047496795.1 of Chiloscyllium punctatum. Taxonomy (NCBI): domain Eukaryota; kingdom Metazoa; phylum Chordata; class Chondrichthyes; order Orectolobiformes; family Hemiscylliidae; genus Chiloscyllium; species Chiloscyllium punctatum. The sequence goes on along the minus strand of NC_092779.1, from coordinate 55,572,515 downwards.
TTGATGTTCAGTGAACTGACCCCCTGTTTGATGTAACGGTGCAGGAAAAACCTGAACGTGGAGAAAAACGGTAGGTTAGTGCAGAAGGGAAATGGGCCGAAGTGCACCAGATTGTGTTATTGGTAGCATACCGTGTTACGGGTAGCACATCAACTAACTGCAGGTGGTCACCTAAGTTTACGGAAGACTCAGGCTAAAATACATACGCAATTCTAGTGGCCCGGAATGCACAAGGATGTGGTTATTTTTTTGTTGTACATGTAACACATGCCAAATGGTAGATAAGTCACAGGCAGTAATAAAACCAGCACCTTTGTTGCAAATTCCTGCATTCGAAGAACCTTTCACGTGGGTTGTGATGAATTGTGTAGCTCCCCTTTCTAAAATAAAAATAAAAGAAACCAATATTTGCTGAGCATAATGGATGTGTCTATCAGATTTCCAGAGGCAATTCCATTATGGAGTGTTAAGGCAAAAAGGGAAGTGCAGGAGTTGGTAGCTTGCTTTACTCGCTGTGGGCTCCGCAGAGAGATTCAGTCAGACCAAGGGTCTCATTTTACCGCTCAGCTGTTTTAGGAAGTCATGGATGGCTTAGGCATACAGCACTTCAAATCAAGGGCGTTCCATCTTGAATCCCATGGAGCATTGGAAAGTTAGCATCATACGCTGAAAACCATGTTAACAACGTACTGTCAGTATTGGCCAAATGATTGGGACAAAGGTGTCACATTAAATTGCTTATCATCGAAGATTCCTGAAATAAATCTACTAAGTTTACTTCCTTTGAGTTAATGTTCGTACATGAAGTGAAGTCCTTTGAATTGAATTAAATCTAAATTGACAGGACCGAAGTCGGAGATCTCACACTTGGCCTATGTATGTGAGGTGAGGGAGAGATTAGATGGAGTAGGTGAGTTAGCTCAACAGCACCTGAAGAGGGCACAGCATTGAGTAAAGCAGGTGGCAGATAAAAACTCTGAAACAGCGTAGAGTGAAGGAGGTAGGGATGACGTATTAGTAGTTTAAATAATGCTCAGGATACCAGAAGCCAACTGAATTTGAATATTATTGTTCCGACACCTGGAAAGCAATCAAATTATGAGAATTGTTGTACCATGGGGAGTATATAAACCCAGCATTTTGAACACTAGAGGAAGAGCCACTGCCATCCAACAGCAGAGTAACTGCTGTAGACCAGGAGTGCTAACTGACCATCTCAAACACTCTCTATCAAAGATACATGTTCATGTAAAACCTACTTGCAGTAAAACAAAACGTGACCCGGGGAGATCAGCGGCTGGAAGAGTGAACACAGCGGGGAAGATAGAGACTGTGTGGTCTTGAGATTGCAATGTTTAATATGTGGGTTGGTAGAACAGCATATTTTTATGGAGTTGGAAACAGATAGTAAGTAGCTAAGAAAAGAGGGTCTTGTATTTTTGAACAGCTGTTGTTTAGTTTTCACTCTTAACGTTAATAAACTAATTTGTGAATGTTTGTTTAAATAGTGGAAAGTAGGAGATCTGTGTCACTCATATTTTAACAGATTACGAGGTGAGGCGAGCTTTTCTGGGTGATTGGTTTGAATTAACAGAGAGGTTCGATTCCACCTTGTAAATGTCCATCCAAGCTAACCCCATTTCCCTGCAGTTGGCCCATATCCTACTCGTCCTTTCCCATCCACATATTTATCCAAATGCTTTGAAAATGTTGTTAATGTACCACCCTCAACCTCATCTGCTGGAAGCTCATCCACGTACCAGTCTTCTCTGTAAAGAAGTGGCCCCTCAGATTCCCTTTTATTCCTTCCCCTCTCAACGTAAACTGATCCCCTCTAATCCTCGATTGTCTAAATCTTGGAAAAAGACTGAGAGCAGTCGCCCTATCCATAGCCCTCATGATCCTATACAGCTCTGTAAGGTTCCCCCTCAGTCTCCGACACTCCATGGAAAAGGTCCTCGCTTGTCCAACGTCTCCCTATAACTCAGACCATTGGGTCCTGGCAACATCCATGTTAATTTCTTCTGCACGCTTTCTAATTTCATTAAATGCTCCCTAATACAAAGTGACAAAAACTGAACAGAATGCTCCAAGTGCGGCTTTACCAAAGTTCTGTATAACTGCAGCATAAATTCCCAACTTCCATACTCAATGTCCGGCCTGTTGAAGGTCAGTGTGTCAAATGCCTTCTTCACTGCCTTGTCTACCTGTGATTCCACTCTCAGAGAACTGTGCACCTGAACACCAAGGTCTCTGCCCACTACACCCCTTAAAGTCCTCTCATTCACCATGAAACTGCTACCTTGAGTTCAGTTTCCAAAATGCAAGACATCATGCATCTATATTAAATTCCATTTGCCATTTCTCGGCCCACTTCCCCACCTGATTAAGGTCCTGCTGCAATTTCTGATAAACTTCCTCACTGATCACACTACCAATTATATTAGTGTCATCTGCAAACTGACTAATCATGCCTTGTACATTGTCAACCAATTCATAGATAATAAACAGCAATGGACCCAGCTCCGGTCTGACAAGTATTCTTCCATTAAACCCCCTGCTTCCTACCATCAAGCCAACTGTGTATTCAATTGGCCAGTTCCCCCAGCATTCCACGTAATGGAACCTTCCAGAACATGTGGAAACATATCAAAGGCCTCACTGAAACCCATAGAGACTACGTTTACTGTTCGGCTCTCATCAACCTTCTTGGTCACTTCATCAACGAACTCTAACAAATTTGGGAAGCATGATCTTCAACTCACAAGTCAATGCTGACTGCTCCGAATCAAACCCTGTGTAAGTAATGGGTGCAGACAATGGTATGCTGTCCTTCATTGTAAGATGATTCAAGTTCGTAAGTAATGTCAGCTTCCTGCTGTTGTAGTTCCTTGCTCAGAGAGTGGTTGGGACACTCTCTACAGATTGGATCTCCTTTGTAACAAATGTTCTCCTTACCATAGACACACGTGATGGTATCGTGAGGATAGAGTGAAGAAGCTGAGTGTTTAATCAATAGAACTTTGAGAGAAGAAGAAATGGTGACGTTAAACACGAGGGGTGGCAGCGATCACTTATTTCCAAAAGTCACATTGGTAGGGTGAGAAATTCCATACTTTACTGAGGATTGATTGGTTTGATTTATTGTCACATGTACCTCAGTACAGGGAAACACTTTATTTATGAGCAGTGGAGGCAGATCATAGTAAGCATGGCCAGACAGATCATAGGGTGGAAATAGACTTGGACAGAGTAAGGCATACAATATTTACTGAACAGGACGTGCACTAGACAAGATCAACATGAATAATATCATCATTATTTGAACTTAGAGAGTCCATTCATCAGTCTAACGTGACCTTCCTAATAGTTTATTTGCCTAAATTAACTCTCCCCACGTTATTGTGCAGTCGGTGTGTGAACCCTGTACTGAACGTCAGGTTGCTCACAATCCCCAACAGCAGCCACAATACCTTCATTCTGAAACAGGTAGCCATTCCCACCAGCTTCCGCCCTACATAGAGAACACCAGGCTGTCTTGTCAGAGATGATTATTGCCTTCTTGTGACTTCAAACAAGACGTAAAGCTTCCCTCCTCACCACTAGAAAACTAGGTTAAAGTCCCACGTGTGTCTCATGACCGACGGAGCTACAAGGAACAACGTGGAGCAGTCTGTCTGTGCAGCCTCAGCTCCACTTGGTCATCATATTAGAGCATCAATTAGGAGACAGCGAGGACTGCGGTTGCTGGAGATCAGAGTAGACAAAAGTTTGCTGGAAATGCACAGCAGGTGAATCGACGTTTCGCGCATAAGCTAATCATCAGGAATCAGTATCAATTACCTCATTCTGCCCCTGTGTAAGTGCATTGAGGTGGGAATGGCCTCCTACTGTTCCTATGTAAGTGACTCAAGGGACTGAATGGCTTCTTCCGAGTCTGATTGGACAGGCCCAAAGGCCTGACTGGGTTATCCCTGGTTCCTGTTTAACGGCTCGATGTGTTGACAAGTGTGATGATGTTGCAGCTTTAAGAGGTTATTTTGTTCTGGTTTCTTTTAAGCGAGAGATTGAACGATCGTTACAAAGCTGGTTAGTTAAGACCACTTGAGTAACAGCTAGGGAGGCCTTGGGTTTATTTTAATGCAGCCTGAATGAGTGTGATCAGCTCTCACAGATTAGGATCTCCGGGTTTTGCTTTGTCAGTAACATCAGAAACTATTGGGGTCTCCACAGAGTTGGAAGCTTCAGTGACTATCTCCTGGCAGCTACCCTTGCTGACATTTCTCTTGATGCAGTTTTTAATTTCTGGATTGGAGAGATATTTTTGACATTCTGTGTCTGAATTTTCCTTTTTGCCAAGGGCTGTGTTTAAAGGATTTTCCTATATTGGAACAGTTCATTAGTAATAGTTGTTGTGGTTCTTTTCGCTGAGCTGGGAATTTGTGTTGCAGACGTTTCGTCCTCTGTCTAGGTGACATCCTCAGATTCAATCAATAAACACATCGACCTGGACCCAATATACCGGCCAATGCAGTGGACAGCTGGAACTGACAACCGGAAGCAGCAGATACAAACCACTGTAAATGCTGGAGGAAAGATCGCAGAATTGCTTCACAGGAGGCTCCCAAGCACTGAGCATGGCACCTAGACAGGGGACGAAACGTCTGCAACACAAATTCCCAGCTCGGCGAACAGAACCACAACAACGAGCACCGAGCTACAAATCTTCTCCCAAACTTGAATTAGTAATAGATCCTAGATCTGTTATTCTGTTAACTTGTCCAATAGAATTACGTTATTCTAAATTCCTCTTTCTTTGGTTTTATTTCATCTTTTGTGTTTAAGTAAATGGCATTTTGCATCACACCGAGTAGTTTGACCAGTCACACTGTATCTGGAACCGACAGTTTACATTTTCTTTAAAATAAGAAAACGTTAGAGTCTCGGCTACACCTTCAAATATTGTTGAGGAGCTTTTGTATGGTCCATCACTAGACTCCTTCTCTTCATGAGTAATCGGCTGGAGGCACTGAAAGGGCTATCCCTGTCCTTCTCCAATAGTGTCAATGGGCTGAATGGCTTCCTCATATTCCTGTGAAACCAGTGTGAGATACTGAATAAACTCTTGTTTTACTGAGGGAATAGGCAGTGTCAGTTTTACATGAATGTTAGTGACTCTTTAAAAGCACAAGCCTCAATAGAGTTTGGGTCCTGCTGCACATGGACACAGACCAGTTCAGGACCTGATGGGGGCATCAGATTATTCTGAACATTGTGGAATCTTCAGTGACCATCCCCACTTCTGATCTTATGGTGGGGAGGGTGAGGGTGGGGAGAGGAGACATTGATGAAGCAGCTGAAGATGTTTGTGAAGAGGAAGCTACCCTGAGGATCTCGCACAGAGGTGACCCAGGACTGAGATGATGAACATCTTCCTTTGTGCCATGTTTGACCCCAAACACTGGAGAGTTTACTCTGATTCCCATTAAGTCCAGCTCCTTGATATCAACATAAATCAACCACTGCCTTGATATCGGGGCCAGTCATTTTTACCTAAACCCTTGTGTCAATCTCTTTTGTTCACATCAATAAGCCGTGATAGAGGAGCAGCAAGTGTTTTCTTCAAACAGGTGGGATTGAATGTCAGGATTTCTCTCCTCAAGGGTGTTCGGGGAGTTAGATGACTGAAAGTATTTGAAGAGGAGGTAAATGGATATTGACCTGTCAGAGAGTTGAGGGCTATGAAGAATTGAGTATGAAAGAGGATTTGCGACCAAGAGCAGATCAACCACGATCTTAGTGAAGGACAAGACAGTTTGGGGACTGAACGCCCTGCTCCTGTTTCTGATGTTCTCACATTCTGTAATTGGAAAGTTAGTGGGTGTAATTTTCATGCAATTACTGCATATTGCAGTCAGGAGGCCAGAGGATTCTGTGAGCCATCACTGGGTGAGGTATGGGGGCTGCATTCACAATGAATCTGGGTCTACAACATGATCAACAATTGAAACACAAGTTTCAGAGACGGGAAGCTCTGTAAAGAGAGATGACGGGCCTCTTTCATACCCAACCTGGGTTTTCCAATTACATTTCCAAAATCACTTCAAGGCGTGGTGACAGTCTTGAAGGGCTGATGCACCAGGTTATAGTTGTAAGTAGCCTCCAACTGCTCCTGTCTAGCAGGTTTGAGGGGCTGAATGGAACACAGAAACATGGGACTGAGGAGCAGCAGCAGGTCAATAGATACTTTGAGCCTTCTCCACCAGACACTAAAATTGTGGTTGATCAAGTTATGGTCTCAGCACCACTTTCCTGTATGTGTCCAAATATCTGTGCCTCACTTCCCTGTCAAATAATTAACTAACGCAGCCTTGAGTCCATGAGAACATAGAAGCATGATAAAAACTTCCAGTGAAGAGAATTCTGTCGTGAAAGGTCCTTTCAGAATTTTTCATCTTCCCTCTTATAGAATCAGAGAGTCATGCAGAACGGAAACAGACCCGTTAGTCCAATCTGTTCACTCCGATCAGTTATCAAATCTGATTTAGTCCCATTTTCCAGCATTTGGACAATATTCCTCCTTTATCAGACCCTTTTAAAATGTGTGATTGAACCCCCTTTGACCACTTCCTCTGACAGCACTTTCTGTACACACAATACTCTCTGTGTGAAACGTTTATCTTCAGGTCCCTTCTAAATCATTTGCCCTCTCCCCTTCAACCTATGCTGTCTTGTTCTGGACTCCCCTATCCTGGGATCAGAACATGGCGATTCAGAATATCCAAATCCCTGATGATTTTATAATCCTCTATTATGTCAACCCTCAGCCTCTGAGGAGAAAGCACCTCAACCTAATCAACCTCTCCCTGAAGCTCAAACCTTCAGTTCTGGAACATCTGTGTAAATCTTTTCTGCAGACAATCGAATTGTACACAGTATTCTTAAAATAGCCTCACCAACATACTGTACAGATACAACATACCACCACAACTCCTATACTCAATGCTCTGACTGATTAAGGCAAATGTGCTAAATGTGTTCAGCACCACTCTGTCTACCTGCGACTCCACTTTCAAGGAACAATGTACCTGCAGCCCTATGTCCCTTTGTTTCACAACACTCCCCAGGACTTTATCATTAAGTGCATAACTTCTGCCCTGATTTGCCTTCCCAAAATGCAATTTGTCTAATTTAAACTTCATCTGTCAGTCCTTGCCCCTTTGTCCCATCTAATTGTGGCCTCATTGTACTCTGAGGTAATCTACTACACCACCTTTCTGATGTAATCTGTAAACTTACTAACTATGGCCCCGATATTCACATCCAAATCCCTTACATAAATGATGAAATGCAGTGAACTCAGTACTGATTCTTACAGCACACTGCTGCTCACAAGCCTCAACTCTATAAAATATCCCTCTTCCTTCAAGCCAATTGTGACTAGCTTCCCCTGTATCCCATGTGTCCGAAATTTACTAATCTGTCTACCAATCGGAATGTTATGAACACCTTGCTGAGGTCCATATAGACAATGTCTACCAAACTGCCTTCATCAATCTTCTTTGTCATCTCTTCATAAAACTTAATCAAATTAATGAGACATGATTCCCCATGCAGGAAGCCACATTGACTACCCTGATCAGCCCTTGCCTTCCCAAACGTATGTCAATCCCATCCCTCAGAATCCCCACCAACAACCTATCCACTACTGACATCAGGCTCACCGGTCTATAGTTCCCCGACTTTTTGGGTCACTGTTTCCTTTCTAGTCCCACTCCTCCACTGCTCACAACAAATGCTAAATGTAACCAGGATGGTGATATCAGTCTCAGACTGGGTCAGTGTCAGTTTTAGGAACATGTCAGGCTAGTTTCTTTAATCTGCTAAAATTGCACGTTTATGATCCAGAGCAATGTTACTCAAACTACGAGGGCAAGACGAATGGCAAACTATTTGGATATTGCAAATAAAGAATCGATACCTCCCTTTCTAAAAACACTGGCGCACGCCCGCGCACACACACACACGCGCAATAAACAAAATCTCTGCCAGTTCAAGTTGAAAGAACGTTGTTGACATATTAGTCTAACTCATGACGAACGGAAAAATTGAGAGATTGTCCCAAATGTTATTCTGCTTCTGAAGATATTCTACTCACACAAACTGTGAATAATGGGATTTCATCCTGGAACAGTTGGATTTCGCTGAATTCCCTTTGCATTAGGCAGTGAGGAGATTCCAATGAATTCTGGTCAGGATTGCCCAAAGGGTAGCACAGTGGCTCAGTGGTTAACACTGATGCCTCACAGCACCAGGGACTTGGGTTCGATTGCAGTGTCGGGTGACTCTCTGTGTGGGGTTTTCATTTTCTCCCCTTGTCTGTGTGAGCTTCTAATGAATGCTCCAGTTTCCTCCCACAGTCCAAAGCTGTGCAGGTTCGGTGGAGTGTTCATGCTAAATTGTCCATAGCGTTCAGGGATTTCTAGGTTAGGTGCATTAGTCAGGGGTAAAAGTAAGGGAACGGGTCTGCAAAAGTTACTCTTTGGAAGGTTGTATGGACTTGTTGGGATGAAGGGCCTGTTTTCACACTTCAGGAATTCTACAAAAATAAGAATGGTAACGATGACTGTGGAGCTTTTTTTACCGTTTGCACACATTGCTGTGATGAGGAACAATGAAGGAGAGAGAATTCAATAGTCTGTTCGTTCTCGGGCAGGTTACATTATATCCCTCTCTGAGTTGAATCACACAGTAATGTCATCCTCTCCCAAACTGGACCATGTGAGGTCTCCTTGTACATTGTCCAAACTATGTCTCCATCACATTCCCTGCTCCATGTAGGTACATCATTGCTGCTGTCATACACAGAGCCATATCCTTAGCAGAAAATGGTCTCAGTCGATTTGAAGATATGTTTAGATATCTCTGCGTCATTAAAAAATAAAATGTTTAATGTATTCAGAATACCTGTGTTAAAATGAATGCATTTTGTAACAAATACAGAAATTGTTGGAAAAGCTCGACAGGTCTGTCAGCATCCAGATGCCTTTTATATGATGTAGTTTTTTCCAGCCTCCATCATTCCTGTGGCCGCTCATTCCATATGCACACCACCCTCTGCGTGAAAAGATGCCCCTTAGGCCTCTTCAAAATCTTTCCCCTCTCACTTTCAACCAATGCCCTCTGGTTTTGGACGCTCCTAACCTGGGGAAAAACCCTGACTACTCACTCTATTCATGAACATTCCGATTTTACAAACATCTTATGCTACGAAATGTGACTCCTATCAACACGAATGGCTGTGTTTTCAGTCACCCATGGCCTAAATTCTCAAATTCAATACTGACACCTCTTCTGTCTCCATCAGGTCACAATTCTAAAACCATTTTAATAATTTTGTTCAGATGCATCCTGAGACACTTCTGTAGCTTTACACCAAGGCCTTTGTGCCTGGAGGCAGGACACTAGCACCACTCGGCAATACCCATAAAGCTGTAACATTATTCTCCTATGTGTTTGTTCATCAGCCTGTTCTGACACGCTGTGACATACGTCTGCAACAGGCAGGACTTGAATTCAGACCATTTAGTCCAGAGATAGGAACACTACCACACAAGTTCAGGAACTGGAATCAAATCGAGAGCTCTGGCTCAGAGGCAAGGACACTGTGCACTACACTACCATACCCAGATTTTGGGTCATATGTTAAGTGCCAGCTTTCAGCTCGGTATGGATTTGTTATAATCAGATTAGCATTACTGAACTACACAAAACGCTTCGTATTGTTAAACAAGTGCAAGACATTTGTCTCAACTGTAGGATGTTGAGTGCACGTGCTATGACATCAAAATTAACTATGACACCTTTAATTGCTTTATCTGTAGTCTACAATATTAGGGAAAGAATTCCTGCAGACACACTCCGCACAATGAAGGGTCTCAAATAGATATTTATTACTGAACACCAGAGACGGAGAAAGAGCATATTTCTGGCCCTAAAGCACTAACCAGTATTACCCACCAATAACACGTGTGACTGCTGTCTTCCTAAAACCATGAAATGATACCAGGCCGCTGACTACTGTCCAGCCTCTCCTCCCCACTGACTGTGTCTGCAATCAATCCCTCATCCCCCTAACCACACAAGGTAAACCAAGCTCAGGGTCTTTGTGACAATCAAGGCTGGAGTGTGCAGGCCTCCTGGAGATGGGGAGGGAATTTTAAAATTAAACAGGGAAGGTGAGGAGATAGTAATATCACACACTGGGCTGAGGAGTGGCAGATGGTGTTTAGTTTGGATTCATGTGAGGAATTGGATTTGGTAAATCAAACAAGAGCGGGGCCTATACAATTAAAAGTAGGGTCTTTGGCATTGTTGTAGAACAGTGACCTCGGCCGTCAGGTACAATTCTTTAAAATTTGCATCTCATATAGATAGTGTGGTCAAAAGTATGTTCAGCACACTTGTCTTCACAGGTCAGACCTTTGAGTATCGGAATTGGGATGTCATGTTGGGGTTATACAGGATATTGGTGAAACCTCTTCTGGAATACTGTTTCCAGTCTGGTCACCCTGCCCGCTCATTCCATAGGCACACCACCCTCTGGGTGAAAAAGGTGCCCCTTAGGTCACTTTTAAATTTTTCCCCTCTAACCTTAAAACTATGTCCATTAGTTTTGGACTCCCGTACCCTTAGAAAATACCTCGACTATTCACTTTGATATTATTGACCTTGATATTATTAAGCTGGAGAGAGTTCAGAAGTGATTAACCAGGATGTTGCTGGGAAAGGAGGGAGTGAGGTAAAAGGAGAGGCTAGATTGGCTGGGACTCTTTTCACTGGAGAGTAAGATTAAGGGGTAACTTTGCAGAGTATTATAAAATCATGAGGCGTACAGATAAACCGAAGGGCTGAAGTCTTTTCCCTATAGTCGGGGGTTCAAGACTGAAGGATATTTTAAGGTGCGAGGAAAAAAAATTTACAAAAGTCATGAGAGGTAAATATTTTAGACAGAAGCTGACTTGTGTGTGCAATGAACTTCCAGAGAAGTGGTGAAAGCAGGGACAGTTACAACTTTTTAAGGATATTTAGATCAATGCTGAATAAGACATCAGTTTGGATGGTGCTTTGAGCAGCTGCTCTCTTCCTCTCCCTCTCTGAATGAATCCCTGTTGGTTTTCACTCTCTGCCAATGCCTGTGCAGTGGCGTGTGGAGGCCAGCAGAGGGTGGCATTGCATCACTTTAAACATCACAGAGACTGCCAGACCTGCCCCACACAGAGACACACAAATACACACACAGCAATTGTTAGGACACGGTGTAAAGCGCATCTAGTAATTTAAACTAAACATAAATAAATACTCAATTCACCTCGTAAACTGTTAAGACAGAGAACTCCCAAATTCCACTGTTTAAATAAAAACATCAATTTATTTTTTTAACACTGAAAGTGAACATTTTACATCAACTATTCACAAATCTGAGACCCTCTTTCTCTTAAATGCTTATTACCCGACTCCAGCTCTATAACAATATACTGTTTCTGGGTCTGCCATCTCCTCATATCACAGGTGATTGCAAGTTCTCAGTTCAGAACAGCTTTCCCTCTCTCTGAAAGGTACAGTACACACTTTCAACTTCATCACATTAATACCTCGATGTCAATAAAGATAAATGGAGCCAATCCAGATTTCTCTCGCTTTATGGTTTGTCAATATTTCATTTACTCCCGCTGGTTTGTATCAGGACTTATGTTGCTCCATTGACAGTATGTCATTATTCGACTCTGTCCGTGGGAATATAGCAGTATTTCACTGGCTCACACTCGTGTGCATGGGGCAGGATTTCAATTGTTTCATGGGAACTGTGACACTGTGACAATCTCAGTGTTTGTAGATGGCACCGAACCTGGAAGAATTGTAAAGTCTATGGAGGAGAGTGTGGAACTCTAACAGGACAATCACACGTTGGTGTCGTGTTCAGGTGTATCGCAGCTGGGGATCAATGCAGAACAGTGTGAAGTGATGCATTTTGGTAGGAAGGACATTGCAAGACAATATAAAACAGGCTGTACTGTTATAAAGGGGGTGCAGGAGCAGAGGGCGCTGGGTGTATATGAGCACAGATTGTTGAAGACGTCAGGACAAGTGGGGAGAGCCGTAACTATCACAGATCAGTTTCAGTATCTGAGCTGTTTACAGGAGGAGGTGTAGGGGGGGAGTCTCTGTGCTCCCTTCCTGGGAGGTGGTGGTGACGATGTGTTGTGAGCCCACCCTCCTGCCCACCGAGACCGTGGGGATTCCATTTGTACCAGCTCGACACAAAAGGGAGATGGCATCAGGGCCACGGCTTCTAAGTTGTGCCCGGGGGGAAACGGAGCTGCCAGTGGGTTTAAAGTGAGAATTGTCCTTCACTGAACATTGCTCCTTACTCGGTCGGTGGGATGTGAATGTTTCAGAATCTCCACATGAGGCATCCCTGTCCTCTCCGGCTCCTACCAGGGTCCTCCCCACATGGCGGGGGGAGGGGGGGTGAGGAAACGGATATCGGGCACTCCACCACCCGGCTTGGTCCTTTCTGTCCTATTCCAGGCTGTTTCTCCTGGAATGGGAGAAAGGAGGGAGGGAGTGAGGGTGGGGGTGAGTGGCCCTAGTGTCAGTGCGGGTGTTGATGGGGGACATGGTGAGGGGTCCGGAGGGAGTCAGTCCACACTGTTGTATCTATGCAGTGTTATTGGTGTTGGGGGGGGGGGGATAAAGGGGAGGGGGAGAGAGAGAGAGAGAGAGAGACAGACAGAAAGGGAGACTGCATGCAGTTGTGAGAGTGGTGGAGCATGAGCCTTGTTTGGTGGTTGGTGCTATAACAGATATACAATGAGTGTGAGGGAGCAGAGTATGTGGTGGCACTTATCCTGACAGAACGGGGAAGGTTATTGATGCTTGTCCTGTATTGCTGGACATTTCTTCAGACCGCAGATACTGCACTGAGCTGGGTGGTGAGCTCAGACCATGCTCGGTGGGACTGGTAGCGTGGCCCACTCTGGGAAGAGAATGGTCCCCCTCTGTACGATCCCATTCACCAGGACGTCCGTTGTGTAATTGCCCCTTATCTGCGATGCTCAGGGTAAACTTGCAGGGCAGCCTCAAACAGAGAAAGCTCAACTGTGTGCCCATTGGCCTTTTGGAGTTGGCAACAGTGCCAGGGATCACAGAATATCTGGGGTCATGCGGGTGTTCGCGAGTACCTCCAACAATGAAGGAAAATCGAGCTAGCATTGAATTAGAGGAAGCCAAGTGGTGGGGTAGATAGTTAATGAGGTGAGTTCGATGAGATATCACCAGGAAGCTAGCTCATCTCATACAGACAATCCGTCTGTCATACTCAGTGAAAATGTTAATGTGACAAATTATTGTTAGATGCAGCCCAATGTGTCGAAGACTCTGCTGACCCTACCCCCAGTTACAAAGCTGCCAAACAAATGCTCATCCAATACTCTCCATCATCTGAACTCACACCAATATCCCATTCACCCATCATTCCTGGAAACACTGGCTCATGTTGCAGGATACCGTTGAAATCTCTTCATTTCCGCATTCTGGATCCTGGGAATACAGTCTTCCATGACATTGTCTCTCAATCTCGCTCTCTCTATTCCCCAAACCCTTCCCATTTGTTGATACTTAAACTGATTCCCACGCAATCTCTCCCTGGAGTGATGTTCACACCCACAGCACCCATGTGTCATGGCACAATGGAGATATGGAGCTGTAAATGGATTGGAGCTGTACATCCTGTTACTTCCAGCCTGGGCTGCAAGTTTCCCCACGCTGGGCAGTGATCTAACACAATGTTACTGAACAATGCACTGGGATGATGGACACAGTTCCATACCCTGGTCGCATATCTCAGCTGGGCTTATAGATCAATGCACTATTGTGGTCTGCATACCTTTCCACTCTGGGTAAATAGTGATTGCATTGCACAGTACACCAGCCCGGTCTGCACAGTGCTCCCTGTTGAACACATATCTCATCTGGGTTTATAGATCAATGCACTGCTGAGGTCTGCACAGTGTCCTTCTCTGGACTGATTGCAGGGTGATGTTCAGCAGTGCACTAGCCTGGTCTGCACAGTGCTCCATGCTGAACAGATATCTCCTCTGGGTTCATGGTGTCTGGTCTGGTTCACTGAGGTGGATTGAGATTGTGATATAACTAATCCTTTCAGTTGATATGGCAACGGCTTTATTTTTGTTCTCATTCATGTGATTGAACCCTCCAAATTCTGACTCATCCAGCCAGTCCCATTCTTCAGTCTGCCTCCATCGTTCAGCAACATATTGTTGATGAGTAATTTTCCAATTTCAATGTGAATAACTGTCCTGTCTATTTCCCTGGTCATTGGCATTGCTCACCCTGGAGCATCGGAATTCACCGCAATAAACCTCAGTAAGGTCACTCCTCAGAAACAACTTTCAGGGAACATAGCCCCAGCCCATTCATCATCTCCGTGTAGCTCAACATCACTCGGCACTACCACCCCACCCAACACTGTCAATACACTTGGAAATCTTCTCTGCATGCTTTCAAGTTTAACAACATTGTTCCTACAGCAGTGAGAACAAAATTAAAGGCAGTTTTACAGAAGTGGCTGAACCTAGCGTGTAGGCGAAAGTGAGTATTGCAGATGCAGGAGGTTAGAGTCGAGAGTGTTGTGCTGGAAAAGCACATCAGGTCAGGCATCATCTGAGGAGCAGAAAAAACGATGTTTCGGACGAAAGCGCGATTCCTGATGAAGGAATTTTTGCCCAAAGCATCGAATTTTCCTCCTCCTTGGATGCTGCCTGACCCACTGTGTTTTTCAAGGACCACACTTTTAACCCAGTATATATCCCAGATGGCGCCCTTCTTGAGGAACAGCAATTTCCCTTCCCACATGGTCGACGATGCCATCCAGAGCATCTCATCCACTTCCCGTACCTCTGCCTTCAACATTCACCTCTCCAAACTCAACAGGAAAAGAACATCCTGTTCCTCACCTTCTATCCCACCAAATCTCCAGATAAAATGCATTACCCTCCCCCATTTGCACCACCTACACACAGGCCCCACCACCAGGGATATAATTCCCTGCCCACCCCGATCTGCATTCTATAAAGAACATTCCCGGCGTGACTCCTTTGTCAGGTCCATGCCACCCAACAACCCACCCTCCACTCCTGGCACCTTCCCCTCCCACCACAAGATTTGGAAAAGCTGCACCCTCACCTCCGTCCGAAACCCCAAAGAATCCTTCCACATCCTTCGTAGTTTTAGCTGCACTTCCACACACGTTGCCTACACTATCCGTTGCTCCTGATGTCTCCTCGATACTGGGGAGACCGGACGCCAATGTGCAGAACATTCAGAGAACATCTCTGGGACACCCGCAGCAACCACCCCCACCACCCCATGGCTGAACACTTTAACTCCCCTTCCCACTCCGTCATGGACATGGAGGCCCTGGGCCTCCTCCACCACCAAACCTTAACCACCCAACGCCTGGAAGAAGAAAGACTTAACTTTTGCCTTGGGACCCAACAACCACATAGCATCTGCAATCCTACCTTTCTCTCTTGCGTTAATGTATCCAGAAATTTCCTCACCAGACATCTTGTGAAGCTGCTCTGTTATTTTATCCCTGGGACATATACAGCCCCGCAGTGCTCTGGGAATACTTCCACGTACAAGGAAAAAATTTTAAAAAAGAATATTTATAGTCCATCCGTCAGTAACCCTCATCCATTCCATCCAGACTGAGTAAATATTCCCTTTTATTACGATATGAAATGTTATGCAAGGAAGGGGTTAATTGAGCCTGTTTATTCGGTGACTGTGATTAATGTCAGTCTCCATGGATTCTAATTATCCCAGTGGAGAGTTCCCATCTTTTAATGATAAATGGGCACCGTTTAATGTGTTGTCCCATAGTATGAGCGGGAGCATCATCGACAGCACTAACAAGGATAAGCAGCTCCAGATGGAGAAGGGGAGGAGAGATCATAACCTGAGAATATGAGACTGGAATGTTCCAATAATGGACAGGGGCTTATCCGATGATGTTTCAACCCTTTCGATATATTCTGATTGGTTGTCATTATCATGGCGGATCTATTATGCTCTTCGCATTATTCAATATTTTTATTATCCTTTCCTGTCTATCGTTTGTGCCCCTGGTAAGTCTCACTGTCCCGCTATGTGTTTTTTTTTCGAGAAGCCAGTTACGACTGCGTTACTGTTCTTTCATATAGTCTTCACTTCCTGTGACTATTATTGTTTATGTTGAGACTCTGAATCCAGATATTGACTCCACAGACCACTACTAACTGCATCAGGGAACTTGCTCAATTACTTTCCCCCTCCTTGCTTCTGGCAGTATTACTCATGGGTCTCTATGTTGACCTTCTCAGTTTCAGAGGTGAACCATTCTCTCCCTGCCCTTGTTATTTAAATATTTGGAGTGTGGACGTCATTGCCCTCTATTATGTTTACAAACTCGATTTCCTTCCTGGGACTCCAACCCATCCCTGGCCAATATCTTTTTTTGAATTCATTTCTGGGACTTGGGAATCCCTGGCTGGCCAGCATTGATAGCCCTTTCCTACTTGCTCTTGAGAAGATGGTGGTGAGCTGCCTTCTTGAGTCGCTGTAGTCCAATTGCTGTGTGATGACCCACAATGCCAGTAGGGATGGAATTCCAGGATTCTGACCCAACGACTGTGAAGGAACATCGGTATATTTCCAAGTCAGGAGAGTGCGTGGCTTGACGGGCAATTTGCAGGTGGTGTTTGACACAGACGAATCACAACTTTGGTGATCCCTTTGGCCATGAGCTGATTCCTGACACCATGCCCTTACCATTATTAACTTTAACTACTCAGTGCTCCAGAATATACTTCACTGGTTTCACCCATCTGCTGTTTGAACGTTGAGCTGTGTAATACAGTCTCAATGATGACAACAAACTGCTGCTGACACTGTCAGGTTGAAACCTGCAGAAGCAAATCTGATTCGAGCTCGCACCTAACTCCCATCCATCTGACATTCTTATGCACGCTGATGTATAATCACTATTTTTTCTGGCAATGTCTTTATTTTAATATTCTCAAGCAGTTTGACTCATCTGTCCATGAAACTTCCCTCAGTCTCCGTGTGTCGATTATCCAAATCCCTGCCAGTTGTTCATATTTAACCTGGTTTCCTTTAAGTGTATTTTCTCTTAAGCAATGATTTTCACATTCAACCTCCCCAAATGCATGCCCCCCACCACACACACACACACTCACACACAAACACACACACACACGCACACACACACAAACACACACACACACGCACACGCGCACACACACACACACACACACACACACACACACACACACACACAAACACACATTTGCAGATGAGGCAGATTGAACACAAAAAGGAATTGAGACAGTTTGAAATAAGATTAAAAGTAGAACTTAAAGAAATGGAAAGGAGAAGAAAGACAGAAAAGGAAAGAAGAAAAGCAGAAAGTGAGAGTTTCAACTTCAAAAAGTTAGCAATTTGAGAGGAAAGTCGTCTTATCTGGGTGAAGATGAAGGTAGATGGTAGGGTGGATAAGGAGGATAGTGAGGATGAGCAACCCTATGGTTGCAAAAGGCCTGATGGGGATCTGTTTAAATACATATAGGCATTGCCTAAATGTGATGAGAAGGATGGAGAATCTTTTTCAATTTCATTTGAGAAAGTGGCCACACGTTTGCAGTGGCCACTGACCATGTGGGATTTAGTTGCTCCAAACATAACTGGTCGGTACAAGGAGTGAGGAAGTTGCATCTCTATCGGAAGAGGAATCTGGCCGGTATGAGGAGGTGAAGAAAAACGCCCAAAGTGCATATGGACTTGTGCCAGAAGCGTACAGACAGTGTTTTAGAATCTAAAATTGCGTCCCTGGTTAAACATACATTGAATTTGAAAGGATCAAACAAAGTAATTTTGAAAGATGAGTCAGGGTATTAAAAAGACAGCAACCTATGACACTCTGAGAGAGATTCTTACTTTGGAGGAGTTGAAAAACTCACTTCCTGCAGTCATGAGCACTCGTGTGGAAGAGGCAGAGAATTAAAATGGCAAGATTCAAAGGTGAAATGGCTAATGAGTATTAGTTGGACCATAAATCAAAGTTTGGCTTCTGGGAGGGCTTGCGAGGAATTTGCAAGATGTCAAAATATATACCTGTGTGTAAGGTTTAGTGGCATAGGCCACGTGTAACTGGTAAAGGAGTTACAGCATTAAGAGCAACAAGAACATGTAAATCCTTTAAGCTGAGACAAGAGGAGATATCTCATTCAGAAGGACTACTGTAGAGATGACAAGTGCTCCATTATCTAACATGTGGCTGGAAAGTCCAATGGAAACATCAAAAGAAATATTTCACAACTGGGAAGGAGGCCTTGAGATTGGTGTTGGCGTTACAACATTTCAGCATTTACATTGCCTATAACGTGTCTGAGACAAATCTCTGTACTGATCACAACGTCTGAACATTTTTAGAGGAATTTAGGGAAAAAAACTTCCAGTCTACAAAAACTTCCAACTTACATTCAATTCCAACTTACACAGATGACAGGACAAGAAACCGTACTTGCTGCCAAGTTGTCGAGACTAGGATGAAGAAAAACTGAGATGTTCTGTAGCAGAAGTAAACTGATTGAAATAGAATGGGGTTGTGAATGTTTGCATGCTTAGTGTCAATGCAATATATATGTATTGTAGTCTACAAAAACAGGAAAAATAAAGAGTTTAAAAGGAGGCCATCTTTGTATATTGGTGTTTTTCTTTTCAAATGGAACGTTGTGACGGTGCTGTCACGTTAAAAAGGTTATTTTCTTGTTTTTTTTTTAGGAGACGTCTTAGAGGCAGAGATGCCGAACTGCCACCTGAAAATAGCTTAAATAAATAACTGAGAAGGCCTTTAGGCTGGACTAAAACGTTGGTAACAATGGTAGGGCAGTGGCCAGCTCTCCCAGACTAGGTCTTCTCGTTTTGTTTTTGCTGCAGCATTCAGAAGCTGCTTGGGTTTCCAGAAGGGGTGGAAGTTTCACTACATGATCCCAGTTGCTATTCTGTCTGAAAACTCTCTTAAAGTTGCTTCTTCCTGGATTGGAGAACTGCACATAAGATTCTGTGTTTGAATTTACCTTTATGCCAGGGGGTGTGTTTATGGGATGTTCCGTATTAGCGCAGTTAATTAGTAGAAGGCACTGTATCTATTGTTTGCATAGTTGTTCCAGTAGAGAAGCTCTCCCCAATTGTTCTTCTCTTTGATTGTGTTTTAATTGGAGCGTTTGAATGGATTGCATTTTGCTTAACATTGAGTGGGTTGACAAGTTGCAACATCTGGAACAAACAGTTCGCATCTCCGTCGTAAAAAAGGAAACGTTAGGGTCCAGGCTGCCTTCTTAAAATATTTTGACGAAGTCTGACCATGTCCATAATCCTTGTAGCTGAGGATATTCTGACTGACTCCTGTTATTGAAAAGTTAGTGGAGGCGCTGGACGTTGTGCTGTGAGCTACCTCACATTCAGGGAGACCTGGGGATTTGGTGACCCAACTCTGGATGGAGCCTGGGGACTTAGCTACAGCATCTGGGTCTGTAACGTGAACACCAAATGGTGCAGAAGCTGCAGAGAGGGGAAGCTCTGAAACCATGGAGTGAGTGTGTCTTGGGAAAGGGGTCTGCTGGATCCACACCGGGTTTTCCAGGAACAACTTCCCAAGCTCCACTTAACCCAGGAGCAGAGTGTGAGGGGTCCCTGACTGAACAAGGAGCTAGTTACAAAGCGGTGTCGGCTCCTTCAACACGACAGCAGCTTCACACCAGGGGGAGGATGGTGCTGCCAGGGGCTGTTAGGGTCGCAGTTTCATTCAGCTTCTATGATCCGGAACTTTCCATGCTGGAGTGGTTGACATATTCATCATCTCCCAATATCTCAACATCAATGTCACCATTCGGTGACAGAGGATATATATTGAGGATGAGATGAATGCTTTCTCTCTCAGCAGAGAGGTGACGTATGTATCCGTGTTTTCTCAATATAGCAGGATTTCCAGTGATGTACATGCCTGTGTGGAGTCCCCGTGTCAATGAGGAGAATTGGAGGAACTGAAGGAGCTCTCACTACATTAATGTTACAGTGTGCCCATGCACAGGACATCATGTTGGTGAATACTCACTGTCCTGGCATTATCCAAAGGGCAAGTGCTGAAAAATGGGATCAGAATAGTTGGGTGGTTGATTTTGACTGGCTCGGTGGTAATGGTTGAGTGGGGGATATGTCAGAGACATTTGAGGACCAATGAACTGATAAGGAAATTTAAAATAGAATGCAAACGTACAAGAAGCATAAGGATGATCAAACGCTTCTCTCGATACTTGATGGGAAAGTGAAGGCAAGGACACATGTGGAATGGTGAATATCCACACAAGATAATTTCTTGCAGAGAACTAGGAAATTGCAGAGAAACTAAACAGTTTCTTTCATGCCTATCTTCCTAGAGGCAAGATTAACTGATGGAGAAACTCAGTTTGTGTTCTCCAGTGATTGCCAAAATGAAAGGAGAACGCAGTGAAGCTTAGAAAGTTCACACGGAGAGACGGACTGACGCAGGGGCAGGGAGATGTGTTGCCAGGCAAGGTTAGGGAGAATCCCAAGATGTTCTCCACGTACAGCAATCAGAACAGAATAACCAGAAAACAACTAGGGCCCATTAGAGACCAAGGGAGCACTCTGTGTGTGAAGCTGAAGAACATTGATCGATTGCTACATGAGAGTTCTATATCTGTTTTACTTCAGAGAAGGAGATTGCAGGGACAGAATTCAAGAAGATGGATTGGGAAGATCTTAAACAGACTGATATAAGATGTGAGCAGAGATCGGAGGGTTTGGCTGGTACAAAATTGTACTGATTGCCAGGTCTGGATGAGTTGTATCACAAGCTGCTGTTAGAGAAAAGGGACAAAAGGCCTTGACTCAAATTTTTAAGTCGAATCTGGCCACAGCGAAGTTGGAGCTGCCAGATGACTGGAGAACAACTAATGTGGTCCCACATTACAGGAAGGATGGTGGAAATAGAACGGAGAACTGTAAACCAGGAAGTATTAGATCAGTGTTAGGGCAAGTACTGGAGAAAATAGGAAAGGAGAAAATTGATCTCTATTTAGGTTTAATTAAGGATAGTCTGCATGACATCATTAGAGGGAAGTCATACCAAATGAATGTTATTGTATATTTTTGAGCTTGTTGTTTATATGGTTTTTCAGTAAGGCCTTTGACAAAGGCCATATGGGAAACTGATTTTTTTTTAAAAAGTCATGATATCAAGGGTAAATTAGTGAGTGACATCAAACATTGTCTTATTGGCAGGAGACAGAGGGTGGAGGCAAAAAGACTATTTGTGTGACTGGAGACCACTGTCCCCTGGTATACCACAGGGATCAGTGCTGTGTCCCTTATTATTTGTGGCATTGATAAATGATCCAGATGTGAATGTGTACGGGGATGGGGGAGTGTGATAATTAAGTTTGTATTTGACACAAAGATTGGCCGTGTGGTTGGCAGTGAGGAGGAAGGCCTTATGTTACAGGAAGAGACAGATGGAATGGTCAGATGGTCAGATGGATAGTAACCCTGATAAATATGAAGTGATGTACTTTGGAAGAAGGAACCAAAAATCGGAGTATACAATAAATGGCAGCTCACTAGGAAGCTCAGAGGGTGTTTCTCCACAGATCCCTAAATGTGACTGCATAGGCTAACAAGTTAGGGAAAAAGTGAGGACTGCAGATGTTTCAGATCAGAATCACGAAGTGTAGTTCTGGAAAAGCAGTCGGTCGGGCAGCATCCAAGGAGCAGGAGAGCCAACGTTTCGAATATAAGTTTTTCATCAGGAATGATGGGTCACACTCCTGATGAAGAGCTTATTCTTGAAACATGACTTTCCTGCTTCTCGGATGCTGGCTGATCCGTTGTGCTTTTCCAGCAACACACTTTTTGACTGAGGTTAATAGATTAGTTAAGAAGGCAGCGAGAACCATAGGCGCAGCCTTCATTCATCAACATATACATTGTCAGAGCTATAAAGTCTATGGTTAGGCCAGGATGGAATATTGTCTGTAGTTCTGGAAACCTTATTACAGGAATGATGTAATTGTATTGGAGTGGTGCAGAGGAGATTCACCAGGATGTAACCTGGGATGGAGAATATCAGCCATGGAGAGAGGCTGGGTAAGCTTGGGTTGTTTACTTTGGAGCACAGAAGGCTGAGGGAGAGGTGATTGGGAAGGGTAAGATTGCGAGGGCAATTTTCAGAAAGATTTTTGCTGAAGTCCCAAGCCCAGTGTGCAAAATCAAATCTTATGGAATTATGGCGAATATTTGGACATGGTTTCAGAAAGGGACAGCTGGCAGGAAAAAGTGAGTAAACGTTTTTTGATTTTGATTTTATGACCAGGTGTATTTTACAGGATAAATATAATAAAATACAGCGAAAAGCATCCACTTGTTGCCACAAAGTGGTGCCATTTTGAATAATTGAAGAAAATGGAATAAAAAAGGATACAGTTTGAAGAGAGCTGATGGATTGTGAGCCAGCTCCTCACCATCGACCACCGCTGCAAGCAAATCCCTCCATGACAGCTACATCACCATCTGCACAAGACCCCAGTAACATTGAAGATGCTGATCCTCAGGTACCATCTTTTCCACTGGGCAGTTACTCCTCCATCACCAGCTCGTTGCCCCCTGTGCCAGACCGTTCCAATGTCAGAGACATGTCTCTTACTGCTAGACCCACATCATTGATATTACCATGATGGCCTTCCACTATCCGCTTCATCACCACCAGTGCAGGACCCAATCAGCAACAAGTCTCTAATCCGCAGGAATCACCGTTTGCTGCTGTGCCCTATCTCACCCACGTTGCCTCTGCTGATGTAGCAGCTGTCAATTCCAGGTCCTGTGGTTGGTCTGGAAAAGTAAGTAAGGACTCACTCTCCTCCGCACTGTGCTCAACTTGAGGTTCAAACCCTGGGTCCAGCTTGAGTCAGTAAGTTACAGAGAGAAACGTGGGGAGAAAATAAGAAAAAAAGAAGCATGCAAGAGTACACAAGCTCCAGCAAAGCAGCCCTTGGACCAGAAACACTGGAATAAAAGGATCATTTTATTGGAGATGAAGGCTCGTGGGGTATCTCAGGAATATGTCCTTGGGTCCTAGCTATTCGCAAACATCTCAAACATTTGGTTGACGGAATCAATTGCAATATATCTCAATCTGCTGGAGGAGAAATACATTGAGGAGATCCTCGGCCATGGTGAGAACGTGGAGGCTCACTGTGTTGAATGACATACTCCTTTCCTGAGGTTTCTGTGCAATCTGTGGGAATGCTCTGTAAATATTGTCACAAGCTCTCAGATGTTAGGAAGGAGGCCTCTGCAGGGTCGACAGGACTGTGTTTCCCGTTCCCTTTTCCGATATCGAGGCTGGTGCCGGGTGTTCTGTCCGGGTTATCCTTTAAGACCTCGGAGCAGTTTAATACAATTCAGTGTCTTGCTTGGCCATTTCAGAGACCATTGAAGAGTGTATCACATGTCTGTGTGTCTGGAGTCACGTTTAGGCCAGACCAGGAAAGCACGGGAGATTCACTTCCTGAAAGTACATTGGGGAAGCAAATTGGTGGTTACAATCGATATTGGCTTCACGGTCATTGTTACTGACACCAGATTTTAGACCTCGACATTTTATTAATTGCTTTTAACTTCCACCAGCTGCTAGAGCATTTGTTTGGTCTGGGTTAGTAATCCAGTGACATTTCCACAACAGCCCCAGTTCCACATGGGGACCTATCGGAAACCAAACTGAGCAGGTAATTTTTGTGCTGCTTCCCGGCTCTGTCAAAAAGACCTCCCACCCATTTGACTGTCGTAATGGAGTTGAGGGGGTCATATTGGTCATACTGTAATTATTTTCCTCTTAATAGATTTGTCATAGTAATTTTCCACATTGTCAGATAGATGTCAGAATTGGAAATGGAATGAAATAGCTTCCCCAGGGACACGGCTTGTCGTACATTGCCTAAGTCATACCTACTGTGTTCAGTTGTTTCTTCATGTCACATAGAGCGAATCAAATTGTTTGAAAACTGTCATCTGTGATTCTGTGGGCATCCTGACAAGGTGAGTTGAATCATAAACTCAACACTTCTGGCTGAGTATGGTGTAGATAGGAATCCTTGTATATTGCCCTGATGTGCACGGCTGTTCCATTATTTAGGATAGGGACATGTGTATGACCCTGTCCTGCAGTGAGTTGATTAATCCATTTATGACTGGGTGTGGCAGGGCTGCTGAGCTTCGATCTGATCTGTTCGTCTTGGGATCATTGTGTCCTCTCTATCACATGTTAGTTCTGATGTTTGGAATGTAACCAGTCAAGTGTGGTCGCTTTAATGGGTTCTCATCAGTTTTAGGAGCACATGGTTCTGACCCTGATATGTTTACCCACATGCGTCACTGAACCATAGTTCAGCTTGATGGTAATTGTAGACTGAGGGATTATCCAGGGCCAAAAGTTAGATTATAGTTTTATATAATTCTACTTCTGTTCTGGCTGTGGTTTACAGCACCACATGGAATACACGGTTTGAGCTGCAATATCTCTCATACAGTTCTGCTGCCTGTTCCCCAGTTCACACCGAGACTCATTCACCCATCAGCCATGTACTCAGTGACCTACTCTGGTTTCTGATGTGGTACACGTCCAATTTTATATTCTCATTCCATTGAGGGTCCCTCCATGGAGTCACACTTACAGTTTGTCTCATTCCTCATCACCCTTTAATATATTCATCTGAATCCTTTCCCTTCCAGTATGTGCTACCTTCTGTGTTTAGAGTGAATACATCCCCCTCTGTTTCTCTCCCTAAGAGTAAGAGCTCTGTAGTGTCAGTGATGCCAGCCTTACATAGTTTCAGAACCAATGAATTTGTGCATCTTTTGTTATCTTGCACTTCCCGGTATATGGCGCTCCAGGTTGGACAGAGGGCTTGAGCAACGTTGACACACATCTTTGAAAAACAGAAATTGCTGGGGAAGTTAAGCAGGTCTGGCAGCACCTGTGGAGTGAAATTAGAGTTAATCATTGGTTCCAGTGATCGTTCTTCAAGGCTCACAGATTCTTTTTTTGTTCTGGTTTCAGATCTCCGGTATCAACAGTTATTTGTTTAATTGAAAATGTGTTTTGTTCATTTCTGGAGAAACACAGCAGATCTGCAGCATCTACAGAGACAGAGAAACAGAGTTAGCGTTTCAAGTCCAGTGTGACACTTCTTCAGAACAGAAAAGGATTGGGAAAAGGGCTTTTTAATCCCTTGTCAGAGGTAGTGGAGGCGTGACGGGAAACAGTGTGGAGGCGCAATGCCACTGACGAATGGACTTTTGTTTGTGGTAAAAGAGAATCAAATGTAAAATAAGTATACATTAGATTGTAAAGGGGGGCATTGGGTTCCTTAATTGAGTGCAAGACAAACGATTCATAAACAGGGCAAGTTCACTGGGAGACCAAGAGAAGGAATGTATGAAGACTTGACAACAGCCATAAAGGCGTCATGCTGTGAAGTTATGGAATTGAATACCTACTCCTACAGGCTGTAACGTACCAAAGTGAAATGTGAGGTGTTACTCGAGCCTGGGTTGTGCTTCATTTGAACATTGCAGCTGCCCAGGACTGAAATGTTAGCATGAGAGCAAGGTAGGTTATTGAAATGGGAAACAATGAGACGGTCAGGGCTCTTCCTACAGACAGAATGGGAGTGTTCCTCAGTGCAGTCTCTGTTTGGTCTCCCCAACTTAAAGGAGACTGAATTGTGAGCAGCAATGACAGGAGATTGAATTGAAAGATTACAAGTGAAATGCTGCTTCTTCTGGAAGGTATGTGTTGGGTTGTTAAGAAATGAGGAAAAAGTTAACGATCTTTTCAAATGTCCAAGTGTATTTCCTCTTATATGTCGACTACATAGTTCTACAACTTGGAGAGAGTAAGTACTACAGGTGCGAGAGGCCAGAGTTAATAAACTTGGAGCTGGAGAAACACAGAAGACCAGACAGAATCAGAGGAGCAAAAAGGCAATATTTTGATATTGGACCTTTCGTCAGGACTGGTGAGTTGGAGGGGAGCCCAGAAATGGAGTGATGGGATATGGAAGGGTGAATGGTTGGCATGATGGTGGTGTATGCATGCAGGTATGAGGTTACTGTGATTGGTCAGTGGAAGGGTGGAGCGGATATGTGAGTGAGAAGATGGACAGGTGGGTCTGGTCAGGGAGAAGGGACATGGGATAAGACTGCGTGTGGAGGGACTTTGAAGCTTCTGCAGTCAATATTGAGGCCATTGGGCTATCAGCTTCAAAGGTAAACTCTCAGGTGGTGTTCCTCTGACAGTGGACAGGCTAAGGATGAACATGTGCTGAAAATGTGTTGCTGAAAAAGCACAGTAGGTCAGGCAGCATACAAGGAACAGGAGAATCGACGTTTCGGGCATAAGCCCTTCTTCAGGAATTCCTGAAGAAGGGCTTATGCCCGAAACATCGATTCTTCTGTTCCTTGGCTGCTGCCTGACCTGCTGCGCTTTTCCAGCAACACATTTTCAGCTCTGATCTCCAGCATCTGCCGTCCTCACTTTCTCCTTAAGGATGAGCATGTCCCCAGATGAGTTGGAGGGGGAATTAAAATGGAAGGTAACTGAAAAGTCGGGTTGGTTGTTGAGTTCAGAGCACTGGTGCTCCATACAGAGCCTGATCCTGCCCCACCAAGCACATCTCCAACTCCCGATGTGGTCTCCTCTCTATCAGGGAGACCAAAGGGAGTTTCAGGGACATAGTCATGGAGCATCTGCTCTCTGCATGCTCTAACCAACCCTACATTCCAGTTGCCATTCGTTTCAATTACTCGCTCACACCGCCCCAAATCCCCTTGCTCATCCAGCGACAGGTCCATCTTTGGCCTCCTCCACTGTCAGAGTGAGGCCGAATAGAAACTAGGGAACACAACCTGATCTTTCAGCTTGAGAGCTTACAGTTCACTGGTCTCAATATTAACTTCACTGGCTACAAAATCTCTCCACCCACAGCCTTATTTCATGTCCCCTTTCCCTGACCTGACCTAAGCTGTCTATCTTCCTATTCGCATATCCACTGTACTCTTCCCACTGACCAATCACATTATCCCCCTACTTGCATCCCTTTTCGTCATCCCATCTACGCTTCCCTCAGCCCCAGGCCCCTCCCTCTATTTACTTCCCGGCTCCCCTTCCCCAGCCCAGTCCTGATGAAGGCTTTCAGCCTGAAACGTTGACTTTCCTGTTCCTAGGATGCTGTCTGACCTACTCTGCTTTTTCGGCTTCATATGTATTGCTATATCCGCAGCAATATATTTTGTTGTGCTTTTTATACATTTTATTTTATTTTAGCTGTTTACTGACAAGCGTATCTCAACATTCTCACTACAGGGCCAAGGAAACAGTCTCTTTGTCACGAATGCTCCTGTCTGCTTCGAAATGATTTCCTTTGTTTTCACCGTACTTTCAAATCTGCTGTTCACAATAGCATTGTAAATGGAACTCTTGTTATGTTGAAGCTTAATGACACCATGTCCAATGTACTTCAGAACTTCCTTGTTCTTATACTCCACGCATCTATTCATAAACGTAAGGATCCATTAAGTCCTTCTATACAACAGTTTCAACTTGCCTGGCCATTGGTAATTTCCTGTCTTCTGTGTCCCTCTCTCCTTACATTTGCCAGTCCTCCCGCTCTCCAAAATTTCCAGAAAGCTCACCAGCAATGCCTCCACAATCACCTTTGGCATCTCTTTAGAACTACGGGGTGTTCTCCAACTGGTCTCGCTGATTGATCCAACTTCACTTTCCCAAGCTCCTTCTCCTTACTGGTGGTCCCTATACTCACCTCTACCCTCTGACTGTCTTGAAGTTCTGACATTTTGCTGGTGTCTTCCACCGTGAAGACTGTTGCAATGTATTCAATTCCTCCGCCATTCCATTGCTTCCCATAACTATTCAAGCTTTATTTTCCAACATTCCTTTGTTTGTTCTTTACTCCCTGTCTTCCTTGTTATATGTCTAAAAATCTGTTTCAATGTTCTTTTCCATGATTTAGAATCGTAATATCATATTTCACCCTCTGCTGCCATATGTTGTTCTTAGTTATCCGTGCTGGAATTTATAGGCTTCGTAATCGTCTAGATTCCCAATAATCTTCACCACACTGTGCGCATTTCCTTTCACTTTTATGCTGTCCCTGAGTTCGTTATCACGCACGGCTGCCTTGTCTTCCACTGAATATCTTTATTCTTCCTTGGGATGAATTTCTGACGTGCTGCTGAATTATCTCCAGAAACTCCTGTCATTGCTGCTTCACCATATTCCCGTGCTCAGCTCCCCTTCCAACTAACTCTGGCCAATGCCACCCTCCTGTCTTTTTAGTTACATTACTCAATTATAAGCCATCTCATCCACAAGTGAGTGATAGATGTAAACTGAAAGAGGGACATTTGAGACATGGGACACGAAGAACGATTGGAGGATTTATTAACTAGATGGAAAGACAAAGACAGAGAGAGAGAATATAGACGTGGAGATGTAAAAATAGAGACATCTGCATGATTGATAGAATTAGATGTGCTTCCCTATTTGGTTTGACAATTCCTGTGTGCAGTGGTCCTTTATACAGTATATGTGCAACAGATTAATCTGTTGAAATCCTGGATTTGATGCCAGAACTTTTATCTCCATCAATATGACAGGCACCAACTGTTGACAGAACCCAGTATATGTTTCCTGGTAGAAAATGGATTAACTGAAACAAGTTGGAACACCAGAAATAGGAATTTATAACAGCCACCCGATAAGAATGAAACATTAGATCAGGGAATGTCAGAAAGGGGCAGGAGGCAGACGGTACGTTGAGAGAAGGGGAACAAAATATCTCAGCTGAAGAGTAAATAACATATTAATATTTTATAAATTGTGTACATCACATGCATCATGTTTGTTAAGTATGTCTCTCTTGTTCATTCTGAATATGTTGCACACACATGAACAATCTTATCTATCTGCACACACACACACACACACGCACACACACACACACACACACACAGACACACACACACCAATCACTGTTCAGATTCTGTTTTGTTTACACTGTCACTTGCCATTCCTTCTTCCGAATAAATTCTGTTTCTTTCACTGCATTTTATTTTATTCTGTCTGTCAAGAAGACATTGGGGACTGGTGGGGATGTCACTTTGCTCCTCATCAGTCTTCACAGCCACTGTCTTCTATTCCTTTCTGTTTATTAACCCATGAAAAATACGTATTGTGTCTGACCCTTGAATCCCAATAAACAGGTCAATTTTAAACAGAACACTTACTTTTGCGCTAAGGCTACAAAACATCTCAAAAGGAAAAGGCATACAAATTGTGCAATAAGATGTTTGCATCTTTACAGATTATAGAATTGCCTTATGTAAACGATAAACAATTAACTGGTAAGAGCTGTGAGAGTAAAATCCAGGGAAATCCGTATTTCTTGTGTATGTTTGGGGCAGTTGTGCCCAGAAGCAGTTTTTACATTGGAAGTTGTTGTGGTGGAGGAGACTTCAGTGTAGTAACAACATCTTGATTGATGCTGTGTAATGATGACTATTCAGGCAGGTTACTACCACATCCTCGCTAATGTTGATATTCCTGGTGAGTCGATCTCTGCCCATTTACTAACTCTCTAACCCGTTATGAATGTCATTGTTTTCTCTGTAGTGTATATTTGGCAAAGATCCAAAATATTGTCTTCGTTTTCAATCACAATTTCTATTTCTATACCATGAATTTCATATCCCTCGCTTACAAGCATCTGAGGAGAAACTAAAGTGTCCATAACCACGATTATCCCATTTTATCCTGAACTGATTTATATCTCAATATTCTGTCTACCACAAAACCTGCCCACTCCCACGTTCACACTATCCCCAGTCTTCACTTCTGCCTCAACAGTTTCTGAATAAACCATCATCCACATCTTTCCAGTTACAATTCTCTTCTGGCAACTCTTCTCGTTACACATATTTTGATCACAAACTTTTTCTTACCTCGACTTGGACCTATGCCAGGTGCAAAGATTGAAGACAGTTTGATTCTAAAATGACTTTCAGTATAACCTGTAATCTCAAACAAGGGAGAGGACTATGCTGTCAGTGACCAGGAAGTGACAGTTTCATTGAACTGTCTTGATTCTAGAACTTTCTGAGCAGGAGTGGGTGTCACGTCCATCATCTCCCAATTGCAGTGCTCCGATGTCTTCACACAGTGACGGAATCAATCTCGTCCTGTCTCCATAATGGAAGGTACCGAAAATCCTCTAGAAATAATATGGGATAGATTGACTGGTAAAAATAAGAACATGATTAGAATTAATAAAGTGAACTTTCTCAAAAACTAATTGAATTGAAGGTTGGCAAGTTACTGCACCAAATGAGTTCCATCTGAGTTTTCAGGGAAGTGGCATTGCAGCTAGTGAATGAGTTATAGAGACATACAGGACAGAAACAGATGCTTCGGTCCAACCAACCAACGGGGAGTTTGCACGTTCTCCCCGTGTCTGCGTGGGTTTCCTCCGGGTGCTCCGGTTTCCTCCCACAGTCCAAAGATGTGCAAGTCAGGTGAATTGGCCATGCTAAATTGCCCGTAGAGTTAGGTAAGGGGTAGATGTAGATGGAGGGGTATGGGTGGGTTACGCTTCGGCGGGGCGGTGTGGACTTGTTGGGCCGAAGGGCCTGTTTCCACACTGTAAGTAATCTAATCTAATCTAATCTAATCTAATCAATCCATGCTGACTATTCCAATTCCAAACTAACTTAATCCCACCTGACCGCGCTTGGCCTATATCCGTACAAACCTTCCCTATTCATGTACTTATCCAAATGTCTTTTAAACATTGTAACGACAAGAAAGAAGTATTGATTACCCTCCAAATTTCTTTAGAATATGGAATTTATCGTTCCTGCAGACTGGAAAGTAATTATTGTAATTATAAATATTTAAAACCAGCATGGGAGGGAAACGAAAAAAAAAATGGGTACCATAATGTTAGGTCTGAGGAAAATATTAGAACCTTTTATGAGAAATTTTATAACTCGACCCTTGGGAAATCATGATGTGACTTGGTACAGTCAGATTAGACTTAGAAACCGGAAATCATCATTGAGAAACCTGTGGAGTTTGTGTTATTTGATACATCCACAAGAGAGAAAGAGTGTGAGTGGTGTATTTGAATTTGCAGAATACTTTTTTTACATTGTTGCTAACAAGTGAGCAAAGGAAGTTGGAGAACGTTGGTAAGTTGCAGACGGGGTGATCTGGATATACCACATGGATTGAGAATTGGTCAGTGGAAGTAATACAGTGCTTCTTGCACTTTTATGGACTGAAGGCAGTTACTCATGGGATATCACAAGTTTCAGTGTTTGAACCACAACAATTTGCAAGGCACAGGAATGATTTGGATATGAGAAATAAACAGCATGCATCTCATTTTGTATTGATTAAATAGTACAAGGTTGAGAAGTGTTGTTTTTCAAAAGGACCTGAATGTCCTTGATCATGAGTCACCAAAAATAGCACATCAAAGGCCGTAAGTATTGGCATCTTATATTGTATGCTGCCCTTCATTGTAATATGATTCAAGTGCATAACTAAAGCCGTCTTTCTGTATTTGTAGGGCCTTGATGAGAGAGTATTTGGGGCACTGTGAAGAGGTATGATCTTCTTTGTAAGGCACGATCTCATTAACACAAGCACTACTGAAGCAAGTATTAGCAGTCTAATCCGTGAGATGATCACTCCATGAGGAGACAGTGATGGAACTGAGTATTTCATCTGTCGTGCGAGGAGACAAAGAGGGATGATTGCGCTGAAACGTGAGGATTAGTGACTATCACATATTTCTGAAAGAGACACTGTTTGGGTGAGAAATGATTAATTTATTAGATTTATTGTCACATCTGCCTAAGTCCAGTGAAAGCTTTATTTGTGAGCAGTTCAGGCAGATGACAGTAAGCAAGGACGCACAGATCGTAGGGTGAAAAATAATGTGGACATAGTAAGGCGTGCAGGTTACAATGCGCAGGGCATTCAAAGAACATGATCAACATGAACAAGATCATTATTATTTGGAGTTACAGAGTCCATTCATCAGTCTAATATAGCATCCCTGATACTTTATGTGCCTGAATGATCTCTCCCCACATTAATGTGCCATCAGCATGAGGTCCTACAAGAAAAAGTTAGGGAGTTAGGAACCAACTTAACAAAGTAGGACCTCGGAGGATTGCTATCATTGTCAAATGCCAGTGAGCGTAGGGATGATTGAATAATCAGGAAGAATGTGTGGCTTGAGAGATGGTGCAGGAGGGAGGGGTTCTGATGTTTGGGATATTGGGACCGGTTCTGGGGGAGGTGAGACTATTACAAATTGGACGGTCTACATCTGGATAGGACTGGAGCCAATGTTCGATGGAGTGCATTTGCTAACACTGTTGGGAAGGGTTTAAACTAATGTGGCAAGCGATTGGGTAACAAATCTGTTTCGTGAAAAGAAAGGAGGTAGTAACTAAGGCCTAAGTAACTAGATAATGAATTCAGCATGACTGAGGGGAAGAGGAGGCAGGAAGCGGAGGATGAATACAGAGGGACTTGTCGTTTTAATGCAAGAAGTATAGTAGGTAAGGCAGGTGAACTTAGGGCTTGGAATAGTACCTGGGAATATAATGTCATTGTTGTTACTGAGACTTGGTTGAGGGAATGGCGTGATTGACAACTAAATATCCCAGGACATTAATGCTTCAGGCGGGGTAGAGAAGAAGGTAAAAGGGGTGGATGATAAACATCACTGGTCAAAGAAGATATCACAGCAGTGCTGACGGAGTGCCCCATGGAAGATTCGAGCAGTGAGGCAATATGGGCAGAGCTCAGAAAGAGAAAGGGTGCAGTAACAATGCTGGGATTGTACTACAGGCCTCCCGACACCAATCAAGGTACAAATGTGTAGATAGATCACAGAAAGATGTGGGAGCAACAGCATGGTGGTGATAGGAGATTTTAATTTTCCCAAAATTGACTGGGATTCACTTAGTGTTAGAGGTCTAGATGGAGCAGAATTTGTAGGACCATACAGGAGCATTTTCTAGAGCAGTGTAGAAATAGTTCAACTCGGGAAGCGGCCATGCCAGACCTGGTGTTGGGAACGGAGCCTGTCCAGGTGGTGTAAGTTACAGTGGGGGATTACTTTGGGAATAATGATCACAATTCCTTTAGTTTTACAATAGTCATGGAGAAAGATGAGAATGGTCCTAAAGGAAGAGTGCTAAACTAGTGTAAGGCCAACTATAGCAAAATTCGGCAAGAGCTGGGGAATGAGGATTGGGACCAGCTGTTTGAAGGGAAATCCGCAAATGATAGGTGGAAGGCTTTTGAGGAGAGCTTAATTAGTGTTCAGGAGAGATATGTTCCTGGGAAGATTATGGATAGAAATGGCAATGTTAGGAAACCATGGATGACAAGTGATATTTTGACACTAACTAAAAGGAAAAAGAATGTGTACATAATATCTAGGTGAATGAAGATATAGGAGGCCTAGGAAGAATATTGTGAATGTAGGACCAATCTGAAGTGAGGAATTAAGAGGGCGAAAAGGGGTCATGAGATATCCTTAGCCAGCAGGATTAAGGAAAACCTGAAAGCATCTTGGTCACAAAACACGAAAGAGGGTAGCTAGAGAAAGGGCTCACTCAAGGACAAAGCAGGAAAGATATGCTTGAAGGCAGAGAAATCGGGAGAGATTCTTAATGAGTACTTTGCATCAATATTCACCAAGGAGAGGGGCTGGGTGGATGTTGAGGTTAGGGATAGATCTTTGATTACTCTTTGTCAAGTCTGCATAAGGAGGGAGGAAGTAGTGTGATTTCCAAAAGACATCAAGAAAGACAAGTCCCTAGGTCTGGATGGGATCTTCCCAAGGTTACTGAGGGAAGCGAGAGAGGAAATAACTGAGGCTTTCACGGATATTGTTGCAGCGTCCTGGAACACGGGGGAGGTCCCTGGGGAATGGACAATTGCTAATGGTGTCTCCTTGTTTAAGGAATAATCCAGGAAATTACAGACCTGTGATCCTGACGTCAGTGGTAGGGAAGCTACTGGAGAAGATACTGAGGGATCGGATATATACCCATTCAGAATGCAATGACTTCTCCGTGCTAGGTAGCATGGTTTTCTGCAGGTATGGTAATGGCTTACAAACTTAATAGAATTGTTTGAAGAGGTGACAATGTTGATTGATGACGGAAGGGATATAGATGTCACACAGATGGACTTTAGTAAGGCATTCGATAAATTTCCTCATGGTAAGTTGATGAAGAAGGTGAAGTTGCATGGGTGTTCTAGCTAGGTGGATAGAAAACTGGTTAGGCAACAGGAGACAGAGAGTAATAATGGAAGGGAGGTTCTCAAAATGCACACCTGTGACCAGTAGTGTCCCACAGGGGCCCTTGTTGCGACATTGGTTTTTGTGGTATACATAAATGATTTGGAGGAAGGTGTAGCTTGTTTCATTAGCAAGTTTGCAGATGACACTAAGATTGGTGGAGTTGCAGACAGTGAAGGGGACTGTCCGAGAATACAGCAGAATATAGATAGATTGGGGAGATGGGCAGAAAAATGACAGATGGAGTTCAATTTGGACAAATGTGAGGCGATGCATTTTGTACAATTCAATCCAAGAGCGAACTATACAGTAAATAGAAAAGTATTGGGGAAAATTGATGTACAGAGACATCTAGGTGTTCAGGTCCATTGTTCCCTGAAGGTGGCAAGGCAGATCAGTAGATTGGTGAAGAAGGTGTACGGCATGGTTTCCTTCATTGGATCAGGTACTGAATATAAGAGTTTGCAGGTCGTGTTACCGTTGTATAAGACTTTAGTTCAGCCACATTTGGAATACTGCATACAGTCTAGTCGCCACACTAGCAAAACGATGTGGATGCTTTGGACAGGGTGCAGAGGAGGTTCACCAGGATGTTGCCTGGTATGTAGGGTGCCAGCCATGAAGAGAGATTGAACAAATAAGGATTATTTTCATTAGATAGACGGTGGTTGAGGGGGAACCTGATCCTTGGATGGCAAGGGCTTTTGAGGATCTGGTAAGGACATTAAAGAAGGCATACATTGGGTTTAAGATATCGGGCTTAAGTCAATCCTTAGATGACTACACAAAGTGTAGAAGCACCCTTAAGAGGGGAATCTGAAGACTGAAATAAGGACATGACATGGATCGCTCAGAAAAGGTGAAAGATAATCCCAAGAGGTTCTCTAGCCATATTAAGAGTAGAAGCATGATTCAGGATAGAATAGGTCCCCTTACTGATGAGCATGGCTGTCCTTGTGTGGAATCACCAAGAGGTGGGGGGGGGGGGGGAATTGTTTAATGAATATTACTCCTCCATGTTTAATCAGGAGCAAATGATGCATACTAAGGAAATAAGGAAAACAAGTGGGAATGTTTTGATCTGCATGCATATTACCAGAGTGGAGGCATTTGCTACCTTAAAGCACAATAAGGTGAATAAATCCCCTGGGCAAGAACATGTTCATCGTCGGATGTTATGGGAGGCTAGGGAAGAAATTGCACAGGCCCTTGTACAGATTTTTACTTCATCGTTTGCCACTGGACTGGTTCCATTATTTAAGAAAGGTAGCAAAGACAAACCAGGGAGCTCTTAGTCAGTGAGTGGAACATCAGTGTTAGGCAAGTTGTTGGAGACGATAATGAGAGACAGGATGAACTAACATTTGGAAATTCAAGGTCTGATTAGAAATAGTCAGCATGGATTAGTGTGCGGGAAATCATGTCTGACAAATCTTTTAAATTGTTTCAAAGAGATAACCGCGAGAATAGATATGGGTAGGACAATGGATTATCTGTATATGGACTTTAGTAAGCCGATTGACAAGGTCCCATATGGCAGGTTGGTCAGTGAGTTTAGGTGACATGCGATCCAGAGAGAGCTAGCTAATTGGATTCAAAATTGGCTCAATGGTAAGAAACAGAGGGTGATGGTTGAAGATTGTTTCTCAGACTGGAGGTCTATAACTAGTGCCACAGGTGTCAGTGCTGAGACCTTTGTTATTTGTTATTTACATAAATGTTCTGCATGTGAATATACAAGGCATGATGAGGGCCATAAGACATAGGAACAGAAACTGAAATATTCAGCCCATCGGGTCTGTTCCACTATTCAGTCATGGTTCATAAGTTTCTTAACACCATTCTTCTGCTTTCTCGCCATAGTCCTTGATCCCCTTGACAAGCAAGAACCTGTCCATCTCAGTCTTATATATATTAATTAACCTGGCCTCCACAGCCTTCTGTGGCATTGACTCCATGGATTCACCACTCTCTGGCTGAAGAAGTTTCTCTTTATCTCCGTACTAAAAGCTGTTCCATTTACTTTAAGGCTGTGCCCTCGGGTACTCGTCTATTTTAACAATGGAAACATCTTCACAACATCTATTCTGTCCAGACTATTCAGTATATTTCAATTAGATCTCCTCTCATCCTTCTAAAATCCATTGAGTAAAGATCCAGAGTCCTCAAAGTTTCCTCATATGTTAAGCTTTTAATTCCTGGGACCATTCTTGTGAAACTCCTCTGAGCACATTCCAAGGCCAGTACATCTCTTCTGAGATAAGGGGCCCAAAACTGCACAACATACTCCAAGTACTCCCAAGAAGGTTACTACATTTATGGATGATACAATTAGGAGGTATTGTTGATAGTGATGAACATTATCAGAAATAATCGAGGGATTTTAATCTGATGGGGAAGTGAGCTGAGGATTGGCAACTGCAATTAAATAGAGATAAGTCAGAGGTGTTACACTTTGGAAGGTAAAACAAAGATAGGACTTATACAGTAAATGGTCAGGTTCTGAGGAGTGTTGTGGAACAGAGGGACCTCAGATCACAAGTCCATATTTCACGGGTAGAAAGGGCGGTAAAGAAGGCATTTAGCATGCCAGCCTTCAACGTTCAAAGCATTGAATATAGGAGTTGGGACATTATGCTACCATTCTGTAAGTCATTGGTGAGGCCACACTTCGAGCATTGTGTACAGTTTTGGTCATCCTGTTAACCTGAAACGAGTGCAAAGAAGTTTGACAAGAATGTTGTCAGGACTAATAGGCCAGTGTTATAAGGAGGGGTGGGCCAGGTTCGGATATCATCCCTTGGAATGTAGGAGAATGAGGGGGTGTTTTTATGGAGATGCATAATATTACGCGGGCCATAGATAGGATGAATGCATAGAGTCATTTTCCCAGCGATTACAGACTGAAAACTACAGGGCCTTTTTTTTAAGGTGAGGGGGAAAGGTTTAAGAAGGACCAGAGGGCCAGCTTCATTATGCAGGGAATGTTTTTGAAATGGAATGGGCTGCCAGAAAAGTGGTTGAGGCAGGTACAATAGCAACATGTAAAACAAATGAATTGACACATAGATGGGAAGGGTTGAGAGTGATATGGTTCAAATGTGGGCAATTGGAATTAGTTGAGTGGGCAGCATGGTCAGCACGGACCAGTTTGGGCCGAAGGGCCAGTTCCCATGCTCGACCACTCTATGATTCAATGACACTCCAATCAAGTCAGTGACACAGTGACACTCCGGCTTATACCAGCCCACACCACGTCACTGTCAGGGGGACACTCCGGGCTATACACCATCCCACACCATATGACTCTCGGGGGACACTCGTAGATAGAGCAGCCCACATCATCTCGCCATGCAGTGGCTTCTATCATTTGATTGTCAAAGTTGCAGATGTTATCTACCTGCTTCGTAGGGTTCTCTAGGAGGTCAATAATCCCCATCATACACTTGCCCTTTACTATGTAACAAGCCCGACCCTCTTTGCCGTTTAGGTAGTCGAGGGTATATCGGTTTTGCCGAGGAGATAGACGTAATTCTAAGACCATATCCTTACCTCCTGCTAAGTCCAAGCGGTCTCCTTGCCCAAGCGGGTTAGACCATAAATAAGATAGTTTCAATTTGGATGGCTAATAATTCCTGCAGATCCTCCTCAGGAAAAGGTACTGAGAAATGTGTAAGCCAGAATCGGGACGTTACTGTTACCCGAAGCCATACCACCCCCTCCAATGCGCGCAGAATACAGGTCAAACTGAACGTTTAGGAGAGAAACCCCAGCCCCATTCCCAAGTAGTTGGGCAGGGAACAGTAGTTATGAAAACTGCCCTATCAGCTACAGCACAGGAATTACCTATTTCATTAAGAACTTTGCCTTGGCTGACAAAAATAATATCCAGGTTTAGTTTAGATAATGAAGGGGCTTCCCAATATGAAGCAGGCCTGTCTTTGTGACAACCCTGAAAGTATCGTTAGTCCATAGCTGCAAAATATGGTCGCACTGGGCTCTTAGGGTGAAAGCTATTCAATAAAAAGTGGTGGGTCTTTCAGTAAGAGATGTGATTACTGTCCCAGATTGGTTCATTCCACCCCACAATTGAGAAGATGGAGATGCTGTTAGGGGTCTCATAGTAAGGTGTGTGCCATTAAATACCACAAAGAGCCTGAATATCCACAATAACAGAGACACACTCCTCCAGTCAGCATATGCATGAGATGTGAGGCGCCACAGGGAAGCAGTCGCAGTTGGTGCATTGGACAAAGGCACATGGAATAAACAGTCACATTCACTTAAGTGCTTCCCCATCCTGTACAGTTGGAACAAATTGGATAGGTTTCCCCGGACTTATTATAGGAATTCCACAGGCTAGCAGGTGGGGATAAGTAATAATCAAAGGAAAGATTATATCCGATAAATGCCTAACAGGTATTCCATACTCTGTAGTTGGGATTCAAGAGGGGGAAAGGGGTCAAGGAGTCCTTTCCTGATGTGAGGATGTAACGCACCACTTCATGCTGGCTGAATATTTGATGATGACATTGCAAAAGCAAATTGTTAGTGAAGGACTCCATCTCCCCCTTTCTCTTTTGCGACGGGCCGATTTAGGCCTCTTGGAGTAGAGGCAACGCTTACCAGAAACACCGAAAGCACAACTGAAATCAAACTGGCACAAAACACCTTGACAGGGTAAAGCCCAATGAACTTTTCGATCTTCTTGGTGCAGTTGACTATTGCGGCAGTCATTCTTGGTAACATTCCATGCATCAAAGGAATCAGTTTCTCGGGCACGTAAGGACATATTTTCAGCTTAAACGGTACACAGTTTCTGGTTGCTCAGGATCACACGGGTAACCAGCCCCCTCTTCAGCACTGATGCCGGCGACAATGAGTCCACATAACAGGGGAAGTTCGATCTTCATCTTAATGGTCGTTCTTAATGCATTAAGGATTAGGGTATGTAAAACATTAGAAGAATTACGATTCGGAACATGCAACTATATCATAGTAGTCTGGTTTGTTATCAACTGATTCTGGTTCTTTTTCAAGTTCCCAATCGTCTCCATCTCCATCATCTCCATCATCACCACAACCACAACCCCCACGCCCCCCCCACCCTGGAATGGGCTCATCCAATGACCTTGGAGTGATGAAGGTGAACCCAGGCGGAATGCATGGCGACCTTTACAGCAGTCAGGCTGGTGTGGAGACCCTGGAAGGGCCCTTGCCATTGAGGTTGGTGGCTGCAGCTTGTCCAAATCATGATGAGAATAAAAGAGTTGGAAATTCAACAATTAGGATATTGTTGAGGGAGGAGAGCAGCACCGACCTTAGAGTGAAGATCTCCCAAAACTTTGGTCAAAGAAAGAGCGCAGGAGGACATATGTTTGAAATGAATACGGGAGGAGGCATCATTTCAATGTGAGAGGACAGCTCGACTTCGGATGATTTCGGCTGGGGACAAGCGAGGTTTCCCCACAGGAGTTTACTGTAGGTGGAACAATACCAGAGGCTCCAACCTCACCCAGGAATGACCTATATCAGAAATCCATTTGGTTAGTTTAGTTTTCAGACTCTGGTCACCATGCTCCACGAACCCTGCAGCCTGTGGGCAATAAGCACAATGAAGTTGGTGGTGGATCCCAAAATGAGAGCATAATTCCTCATTAATATCTCCAATAAAATGGGGGGCATTGTCAGAATGTAGACAAAAGCAAATATCAAAGCAGGTAATAATCTCCTTGAGTAAAATATTTACAACAATTTTAGCAGTAACGTTGGAAGTGGGGTAAGCTTCAACCCATCAAGGAAAAAAAATTAACAATGACCAAAACATAATTATAGTGCTGACAACTTTGCAACTCAATGAAGTCTTTAAACATCTTTTGCAGTTGGCATTAGTTTGTCAGAGGTCGACTCACCCTTGTCAGAGAACATAGAACATAGAACGTACAGCACGGAACAATCCCTTTGACCCACGATGGTGTGCCGAGATTTAATCCTAATGTAAAATATAGTAACAACCTACGCACCCCTCAACTCACTGCTATGCATTTACATGTCCAGCAGTCACTTAAATGTCCCCAATGACTCTGCTTCCACCACTACCACTGGTAACGCATTCCATGCATTCACAACTGTGTAAAAAAAAACTCTGACATCTCCTTTATACCTTCCTCCTAATATTTTCAAACTATGAGTTCTAATACCAGTCATTCCTGCTGTGAGGAAAATTCTCTGGCTATTGACTATCAGTTCCTCTCATTATTTTGTACACCTCTGTCTGGTCACCTCTCTTCCTCCTTCTCTCCAGAGAGAAACGTCCGAGCCTATTCAAACATTCTACATAAAGCAAGCCCTCCAGTTACCATCCCTCCAGTAACCTTCTTTGCACCTTCTCCAAAGCCTCTGTATCTTTCCTATAGTAGGACGACCAGAACTGGACACAATATTCCAAGTATTGCCTCACCAGGGACTTGTAGAGCTGCAGCAAAACCTCACGGCTCTTAAACTCTATCTCCCTGTTAATGAAAGCCAAAGCACCACATGCTTTCTTAACAACCCTATCCACTTGTGTGGCAACTTTGAGGAATATATGTACTTGCACACCAAGATCCCTCTGTTGCTCCATACTGCCAAGAATCCTGTCTTTAATCCTATATTCAACATTCGAGTTCCACTATTCAAAATGCATCACCTCGCATTTATCCAGGTTGAACTCAATCTGCCATTTCTCAGCCCAGCTCTGCATTCTATGTCGCGCTGCAGCCTGCATTGTCCTCTATATTATCAACGACACCTCCAAACTTTGTGTCATCTGCAAATTTACAAACCCACCCCTCAACCTCCTCATCCAAGTCAGTTATAAATACCACAAAGAGCAGAGGCTCAAGTACAGAGCCCTGCGGGACCCCACTTAACACTGTCGTCCAGGCAGAAAACATTCCATCTACAGCCACTCTCTGCTTTCTGTCAGCCAGCCAATTCTGTATATACCTGTTTAATGCCTGGAAACAGAGTGTTGGTGGAGGGTTGTCTGTGTATGTCTGATTAATAGTTGGTGATCGGGTGGTGGTGCAGGGTTATGTGTGTTTTCTGTACATATCTGTTTAATGACAGGAAACTGACTGGTGGTGGTCGAAGGTTGTGTGTGTATTTCCGTGCATATCTGCTCAATGGAAAGAGAATAGGGTATTGGTGGAGGGTTGTTTGTGTGTGTGTGTGTGTGTTTCTGTGTATCTCTGTTTAATGGCAGCAGATAGGGTTATCGTGGAGGGGTGTCTGAGATTCTGTGTATATCTATTTAAGGGCTGGAGACAGGGTGGTGGTAGAGGGTTGTGCGTGTGTATTTCTGTGTATATCTGCTCAATGGCAGGACAACAGGGTGGTGGTAGAGAGTTGTGTGTGTGTTTCTGTGTATATGTGCCTAATGCCAGGAGACAGGGTGGTGGTGTGTGTTTCTGTGTATATCTGTTAAATGGCAGGAGACAGGGTGGTAATGGACGGTTGTCTGTGTGTTCCTGCATATACCTGCTTAATGTCAGGAGGCACGTTGTTCATGGAATATTGTGCGTGTGTGTGTGTGTGTTTCTGCATATATCTATTTAATGGCAGGAGACAGGGTGATGGTGGAGGGTTGTGCCTGTATGTGCGTTTTTGTGTATATCTGTTTAAGGGCAGTAGGCAGGGTGTTCGTTGAAGGCTGTATGTGTGTTTCTGTGTATATCTGTTTACTGGCAGGAGAGAGAGTGGTGGTCTAGGGTGGTATATGTGTTTCTGTGTATACCTGTTTAATTGCAGGAGACAGGCTGGTGGTGGAGGGTGGTATGTGTTTGTTTCTGATTATATCTGTTTCATGGCAGGAGGCATGATGGCAGTTGAAGGTTGTGCATATCTGCATAATGGCAGGCAACAAGATGTTGTTCAGGGGTTTTGTGTCTGTGTGTGCGTTTCTGTGTATATCTATTTAATGGCAGAAAACAATGTGGTGGCTAACAGTTGTGTGTTTGTGTATTTCTACGGTTAGCTGTTTAATGTCAGGAGGGTTGTGTGTGTGTGCTTCTACATACATCGGTTTAATGTCAGGTGACAGGGTGGTACTGAAGGGTTGTGTGTGTGTGTTTCTACATACATCGGTTTAATGTCAGGTGACAGGGTGGTACTGGAGGGTTGAGTGTGTGTGTTTCTGTAGGTATCTATTGAATTTCAGGATACAGGGATGTAGTGGAGGTTTGTGTGTGTTTCTGTGTACATGTGATCAATGGTAGAAAACAACTTGTTGGTGTAGTGTTGTGTGTGTGTTTCTGTGTATCGCTGTTTAATGGCAGGAGACAGGATGGTAGTGGAAGGTCGTGTGTGTTTCTGTGTATAATTGATTTATGGCAGCAAGCAGGGTAGTGGTGGAGGGTTCTGTATGTGTGTGTTTCTGTGTATACCTGTTTAATTGCAGGAGACAGGCTGTTGGTGGAGGATAGTATGTGTTTGTTTCTGAGTATGTCTGTTTCAGGGCAGGAGACAGGCTAGTGGTCGATGGTTTTCTGTGTGTATTTCTGTGTATATCAGCTCATTGCCAGGAGAACAGCGTTGTGGTGGAGGGCTGTGTGTGTGTTTCTGTGCATATCTGTTTAATGCCAGGAGACAGGGTGGTGATGTAGGGTTGTGTGTGCGTGTTTCTGTGTCTATTTGTTTAATAGTAGGAGACAGGGTGGTGATGGAGGGTTGTGGGTGTATTTCTGTGTGTACCTGTTTAATGGCAGGAGGCAGGGTGTTCGTGGAGTGTTGTGTGCGTGTTTCTGTATACATCTATTTAAGGGCTGGGCACAGAGTGGAGGTGGAGGGTAGTGTGTGTGCGTGTTTATGTGTTTAACTGTTTAATGGAGAAAGTGAGGACTGCAGATGCTGTAGATCAGAGCTGAAAATGTGTTGCTGGGCTTGAGCTTTATTGAAGAAGGGCTCATGACCGAAACGTCGATTCTCCTGCTCCTTGGATGCTGCCTGACCTGCTGCGCTTTTCCAGCAACACATTTTCAGCTATAACTGTTTATTGACAGGAGACAGGGTGGTGCTGGAAACATGTATGTTTCTGTATGTATCTGTTTAATTGCAGGACACAGTGGTGGAGGAGAGTAATATCTGTGTGTATTTCTGTGCATATCTATTTAATGGCAAGAGACAGTGTGGCGGTAGAATGTAGAGTGTCTGTGTTTCTGTGTCTATGTGGTTACTGGCAGGAGACAGGATGGTGGTGGAGGGTTGTTATGTATGAGTGTTTCTGTGAATATCTGTTTAAGGGCAGGAGGCAGGGTGTTCGTGGAAGGTTGTGTGTGTGTTTCTGTGTATATCTGTTTAATGGCAGGAGTCAGGGTGGTGGTCGAGAGTTTGTGTGTGTGTGTTTCTGTGTATATCTATTTAATGACAGGAGACAGGGTGATGGAGTCGAGGATTGTGGGTGCATTTCTGTGTATATCTGCTCAATGGCAGGGGTCAGGGTGATGGAGTCGAGATGTGTGTGTCTGTTTATACCTGCTTAATCGCCGGAAAGTGTGTGATGGACGTGTGTGTGTGTGTGTGTGTGTGTGTTTCTGTGTATATCGAGAACATAGAACATAGAACAATACAGAACAGAACAGGCCCTTCGGCCCACGATGTTGTGCCGAACATTTGTCCTAGCTTAAGCACCCATCCATGTACCTATCCAATTGCCGCTTAAAGGTCACCAATGATTCTGACTCTGCCACTCCCACAGGCAGCACATTCCATGCCCCCACCACTCTCTGGGTAAAGAACCTACCTCTGACATCCTCCCTATACCTTCCATCCTTCACCTTAAATTTATGTCCCTTGTAACACTGTTGTAC
Source organism: Chiloscyllium punctatum (assembly GCF_047496795.1). Classification (NCBI taxonomy): domain Eukaryota; kingdom Metazoa; phylum Chordata; class Chondrichthyes; order Orectolobiformes; family Hemiscylliidae; genus Chiloscyllium; species Chiloscyllium punctatum. The sequence goes on along the minus strand of NC_092779.1, from coordinate 55,528,036 downwards.
CTGGGGTAAAAGTCTCTGACTGTCTACTCTATCTATTCCCCTGATCATCTTATAAACCTCTATCAAGTCACCCCTCATCCTTCGCTGTTCCAATGAGAAAAGGTCTAGCACTCTCAACCTATCCTCGTATTACCTATTCTTCATTCCAGGCAACATCCTGGTAAATCTCCTCTGCACCCTCTCCAAAGCTTCCACATCTTTCCTAAAGTGAGGCGACCAGAACTGCACACAGTACTCCAAATGTGGCCTTACCAAGGTCCTGTACAGCTGCAACATCACCTAACGACTCCTGAATTCAATCCCTCTGCTAATGGAAGCTAACACACCATAGGCCTTCTTACAAGCTCTATCCACCTGAGTGGCAACTTTCAAAGATCTATGAACATAGATCTAAAGATCCCTCTGCTCCTCCACCTTACTAAGAAACTAACAGTTAACCCTGTATTCCGCATTCTTATTTGTCCTTCCAAAATGGACACCTTCACACTTCACAGTGTTCAACTCCAACTGCCACTCCTCAGCCCAGCTCTGCATCATATCTAAGTCCCTTTACAGACGACAACAGCCCTCCTCACTATCTACAACTCCACCAATTTTCGTATCGTCTGCAAATTCACTGACCCACCCTTCGACTCCCTCTTCCAAGACATTAATAAAAATTACAAACAGTCGAGGACCCAGAACTGATCCCTGCGGAACTCCACTTGTAACTGGGCTCCAGGCTGAATATTTACCATCTACCACCACTCTCTGACTTAGACCGGTTAGCCAGTTCTCTATCCAACTGGCCAAATTTCCCTCTATCCCATGCCTCCTGACTTTCCGCATAAGCCTACCATGGGGAACCTTATCAAATGCCTTACTAAAATCCATGTACACTACATCCACTGCTCTACCCTCATCCACATGCTTGGTCACCTCCTCAAAAAATTCAATAAGACTTGTAAGGCAAGACCTACCCCTCACAAATCCGTGCTGGCTGTCCCTAATCAAGCAGTGTTTTTCCAGATACTCATAAATCCTATCCCTCAGTACCCTTTCCATTACTTTGCCTACCACCGAAGTAAGACGAACTGCCCTGTAATTCCCGGGGTTATCCCTATTCCCTTTGTTTGAACAGGGGCACAACATTCGCCACTCTCCAGTCCCCTGGTACCACCCCCGTTGACAGTAAAGACGAAAAGATCATTGCCAACGGCTCTGCAATTTCCTCTCTTGCTTCCCACATAATCCTAGGATATATCCCGTCAGGCCGGGGGGACTTGTCTATCCTCAAGTTTTTCAAATTGACCAACACATATTCCTTCCTAACAAATATCTCCTCTAGCTTACCAGTCCATTTCATACTCTCCTCATCAACAATACGGTCCCTCTCATTTGTAAATACTGGAGAAAAGTACTCATTCAAGACCTCTCCTATCTCTTCTGACTCAATGAACAGCCTACCACGACTGACCTTAATCGGACCTACACTCGTTCTCATCATTCTTATGTTTCTCACATACGCATAAAAGGCCTTGGGGTTATCCTTGATCCTACCTGCCAAAGATTCTTCATGCCCTCTCTTAGCTCTCCTAATCCCTTTCTTCAGCTCTCTCCTGGCTATTGTGTATCCCTCCAACGCTCTGTCTGAACCTTGTTTCCTCAACCTTATGTAAGCCTCCTTCTTCCTCTTTACTAGACATTCAACCTCCCTCGTCAACCAAGATTCCCTCACACGACCATCTCTTTCCTGCCTGACAGGTACATACATATCAAGGACACATCGTATCTGTTCCTTGAAAAAGTTCTACATTTTAACGACATCCTTCCCTGACATCCTATGCTCCCAACTTATGTTCCTCAGATCCTGTCTTACAGCATTGTATTTACCCTTGCCCCAATTGTAAAACCTACCCTTTTGCATGCACCTAACTCTCTCCATAACCAAGGTGAAAATCACCGAATTGTGGTCACCATCATCAAAATGCTCACCCACTAACAAGCCCATCACTTGCCCTGGTTCGTTACCGAGTACCAAATCCAATATGGCCTCCCCTCTGGTTGGACAATCTACATACTGAGTTAGAAAAGCTTCCTGGACACACTGCACAAACACCGCCCCGTCCAATCTACTTGATCTAAAGAGCTTCCAATCAATATTTGGGAAGTTGAAATCATCCATGACTACTACCCTGTGGCTTCTGCACCTTTCCAAAATCTGTTTCCCAATCTGTTTCTCCACATCTCTGCTGCTATTGGGGGGCCTATAATAAACACCCAACAAGGTGACTGCTCCTTTCCTATTTCTGACTTCAGCCCATACTACCTCCAAAGGCAGATCCCCCCTCGAACTGCCTTTCTGCAGCCATTATACCATTTCTAATTAGCTATGCCACCCCCCTCCTTTTTTACCACCCTCCCTAATCTTACTGAAACATCTGTAACCAGGAACCTCCAACAACCATTCATGTCCCTCTTCTATCCACGTTTCCGTGACGGCCACAACATCGTAGTCCCAAATATCAATCCATGCCTTAAGTTCACCCACCCTATTTCTGATACACCTTGCGTTGAAGTATACACACTTGAACCAATCTCTGTGTCTATTCCTTGTCAGTGCTACCTTCTCCACAGCCTCCCTACATTCTTGGACATCCTGAAAAACAGCTAACCTACTTGCTGGACTACAAGGACGGATCCTATCCCCCTGCCAAATTCGTTTAAACCCCCCCGAAGAGTTCTAGCATACCTACCTCCCAGGATATTGGTGCCCTTCTGGTTCAGGTGCAACCCGTCCTGCTTGTACAGGTTCCACCTTCTCCAGAATGCAGTCCAAATATCTGAAGCACTCCCTCCTACACCATCCTTGCAGCCACATGTTCAACTGCACTCTCTCCCTATTCCTTGCCTCACTGTCAAGTGGCACCGACAACAACTCAGAGATGACGACTCTGTCCGTCCTCGCTTTTAGCTTCCAGCCTAACTCCCTGAGCTCCTGAATGACCTCCCAACCTCTCTTGCGACCTATGTCGTTGGTGCAAAAATGCACCACAACGTCTGGCTGCACACTCTCCCCCTTAAGAATTCTGAAGACGTCTCGGACCCTGGCACCCGGGAGGCAACAAACCATCCGTGAGTCTCGCCCATGTCCACAGAACCGCCTGTCTGTCCCTCTAACTGCAGGGTCTCCTATAACTAGCGCTCTCCTCCTCTCCCCCTTTCCCTTCTGAGCCTCAGAGCTGGACCTCGTCCCAGAAACCCGGTCACTGGAGCTAGGCCGTCCCCCCAACAGTATCCAAAGCGGTATACTTATTGTTGGGGGGAATGGCCACAGGGGATCCCTGCACTGCCTGCTTCCTCCCCCTCTCACTTCTAACTATTACCCAGCTACCTCTGTTCTCTGGCGTAACTATGTCCCTGTAGCTTCCATCTATCACCCTCTCAGCCTCTTGAAAAAGGCTCAGTTCAGCCAACTCCAGCTCCAGTTCCCTAACGCGTTCTGTGAGGAGCTGGAGCTGGTTGCACTTCCTGCAGATGAAGTCGGCAGGAGCATCGGTGGTCACCCCTACCTCAACCATCCTACAGGAGGAATATTCCACTGCCTGCGCTACCATTACTCTACACTTAGTCCCCAAAACAAGAACACCAAGTAGCTTACTTTTTTTTAGGTTAGAGGTGGAGGGAGGGTGGGAGACACTACGTGTGTATTGTCTCAGGTTCCTTCTCCACTCAAATAACAAGTACTTACCTTCCTGACCGGCTTTGTGCTCCGACTTCACTTCCGCCCAGTTGCCGCCTTCTCTGCTGCAAAAAGCTGTTTAATGGAAGGTGACAGCGCGATGGTAGAGGGTTTTGTGTGTGTGTGTGTTTCTGCATATATTTGTTTAATGGCAAGAGACAGGGTAGTGGTGGTGGAAGGTTGTGTGCTTGTGTTTCTGCCTATATCTGTTTGATAACTGGAGAGAGGTTTTCGTGCTGGTTGGTGTGTATGTGTTTCTGCATATCCCAGTTTAATGGCGGGAGGCAGGGCGACGGTGGAAGGTTGTATGTGTGTTTTTCTGTGTATATCTGATTATTTGCAGGAGACAGGGTGGTCGTGGAGGGTTGTGTGTGCGTTTCTGTGTATATCTGTTTAATGACAGGAAACAAATTGGGTGTCAAGGATTGTGTGTGCGTGTGTGTTTGTGTGTATATCTGTGTAATGGCAGCAGATAGGATGTTCGTGGAGGCTTGTGTGTGTGTGTTTCTGTGTAGATCTGTTTAATCACAGGAGACAAGGTGGTCATGGAGTGTCTTGTGTGTGTCTTTCTGTTATATTTGTTTCATGGCAGGAGACAGAAAGATGGTTTAGAGTTTTGTGTGTGTTTCTGCGTATATCTGTTTATTGACCGTAGGCAGGGTGTTAGTGGAGGGTTGTGTGTGTGCGTGTGTGTGTGTTTCTCTGTATAGCTGCTTAATAGCGGGAGACAACGTGGTGGTGCAGGGTTGTGTTGTGTGTTTTAGTGTATATCTGATTAATGGCAGGAAACATGGTTTTGGTGGAGGGTTGTGTGTGTGTGTTTCCATGTATATCTATTTAATTGAAGGAGACAGCGTGCTGATGGAGGGTTGTGTGTGTGTTTCTCCATATATTTGTTTAATGGCAGGAGACAGGATAGTGGTGGAAGGTTGTGTGCTTGTGTTTCTGTCTATAACTATTTAATAACAGGAGACAGGTATTGGTGCAGGTTGGTGTGTATGTGTTTCTGCATATTCCTGTTTAGTGGCGGGAGACAGGGTGGCGGTGGAGGGTTGTGTGTGTGTGTGTTTGCATATAATGGCAGGAGACAGAGTAGTAGAGGGGGATTGTGTGTGTGTTTCTGTGTATATCTGATCAAAAGCAGGAAACAACTTAGTGGTGTAGGGGTGTGTGTGTGTGTATACAACTGTTTATTGGCAGGAGACAAGAGTGGTGTGGAGGGTGGTTTGTCTGTGCTTCTGTGTATACTTGTTGTGGATCTGTTCGCTGAGCTGGGAATTTGTGTTGCAGATGTTTCGTCCCCAGTCTAGGTGACACCCTCAGTGCTTGGGGGCCTCCTGTGAAGCGCTTCTGTGATGTTTTCTCCGGCATTTATAGTGGTTTGTCTCTGCTGCTTCTGTTGTTGGGTCAAGCTGTCCGCTTCAGTGGCCGGTATATTGGGTCCAAGTCGATCTGTTTGTTGATAGAATCTGTGGATGAGTGCCATGCATCTAGGAATTCCCTGGCTGTTCTCTGTTTGGCTTGTCCTATAATAGTAGTGTTGTCCCAGTCGAACTCATGTTGCTTGTCATCTGCGTGTGTGGCTACTAAGGATAGCTGGTCGTGTCGTTTCGTGGTTAGTTGGTGTTCATGGATGCGGATCGTTAGCTGTCTCCCTGTTTGTCCTATGTAGTGTTTTGTGCAGTCGTTGCATGGACTCCATCAAGTCACATTTCAATAATCATTTTAACCCACTTGCTCAGACATATAATGAAACATCTCTGTGGGATGTGAACCTTTAGGCTCAGATGTCGGGGCACTACCACCACTCAACAATAGCCCCTAAAGCTGCAACATGATTCTCCTGTGTGTTTGTTCATCAGCTTTCTTTGAACACTCTAACACACCCCCACAACAGAATCGAGATCATCTGTTCCAGAGAAAGTGACACTGCCACAAGTTCATGGAAGGGAATTGAATTCAGAGCTCTGACCCAGGGGCAGGGGTGTGACCCACGACACAAGGCTTAAACCATGCCCAGAAGTTTAGTCATATTTTAAGTGTCAGTTTTCAGCTCTATATGGATATATTACATTCTGATTAACACTACTGAAAAACACAGGCAACAGTTCTCATTGTAAAACAAATAAAAGATATTAGCCTCAACTATAGGATGATGAGTGCATGTGCTCTGCCATCGAGATGAACAATGAACTTCTTTAATTGCTTGGCTATGATTTCCAGCTTACATAGCTATTATCTGTAATATGCAATATTAGGGCAAGCAATCGTGCAGAAACTCTCTGCACTATGAGGGATGTCGAATAGATATCAATACTGAACACCAGAGATGAGGAAAGAGCACAATTTCTGGCCAAAAAACACTAGCCACTATTTCCAACTCTCACATGTGGCTTCCCTCTTCCCGAAATTATTAAGTGATGCAGGCATTGGTTTACTTTCCAGCCTCTTCTTACCCTCTCCTCCCTCTGCTTGCTCAAAGCAAATCAAGCTCTTGGTCTTTGGGAAACTCAAGGCCTGTGTTTGTAGGCCTTCTGGAGAGGCGAGGGTCTTTTAAACCTGAAGCAGGAGGGTGAGGGGGCAGTAATATCACTCACTGGGCTGAGGTGTGGCAATTCGAGTTTAACTTGGATAAATGCGAGGTATTGCATTTTGGTAAAATAAAAAGCAGGGGGGCTTGTACAATTAATAGTAGTGCGTTGGTAGCGTTGTAGAAAAGAGGGACCCACAGGTGCAGATCGAATTCACAGAAGTTTGTGGCACTTATAGACAAGGTGTTTAAGGTTACTTCTTGGCTAGACTTTTGTGGTTAGAAGTTGAGAAGTCATGCTGAGATAGTGCAGGACATTGATGAAGCCTCTTTTGTAGTACTGTGTGCAGTTCTGTTATTGGAAGGAGATTATTAAGCTGAAGAGGGTTCAGAAGAGTTATACCAGGATGTCGCCAGGAACACCTCATCTTCTGCCTCGGGAGCCGACAAACACATGGCATGAACATTGAACTGACTAATTTGCAAATCTCCCCTTGACGACCCAGATCCCAGATCCCAGATCCCAGATCCGACCCTCCGACTCAGATCCGCCCTCTCGTGGGAACCTACCTGTCCATCTTCCTTTCCACCGATCCGCTCCAACTCCCCACCGACCTCTCACTATCACCTTCTAGCTTCACCCACCTATCACCAACCTTTCCCCCAGCCTCACCCTCACCACCCATTGATTTGTCAGCCCCTTTACTCCTTCGCAGTTCTGAAGAAGGGCCCTGCCTGAAACGTTGACTCTCTTGCTCCTCGGATGCTGCCTGACCTACTGTGCCTTCTCCACTATCATGCTTTATCTACACTTAATTCTCTAACATCTGGAGTCCCCATTGTCTCTTAGGTACAATTCTCTGTTAACCCCACATGTCTGTTATAATCCCACGCTGTCTTAGATATACATTCTCTCCATATCATGACCTATAAAAGTTCTCTCAACCTCTTACTGACATTGTCATGCCTCAGCAGTAGTTACAGGGTCTATGTTTCCATTTATAAGCAGAGAAACATGTTGGTGTTCCGATAAACCTCTGGCATTACTTCCATATCCAATGCAGACTAAATGATTGCACACAATTAATCTACCAGACTCAAAATTCGTTCCCTCAGTCACCCTCGCATATCCAATCCAGACTGTGTAAATGTTAATCATTATTTTGAATTTTAATAAAACAGTATTGAATTGAAAGGCGTTGGTTGCAGCTATTTGTTCAGTGATTAATGTCGGTCTCCATGGATCCTAAATGTGTCACTGGAGGGCTTGCCTCTTTTATTACTTAAGGATTCAGTTCAATGTGTTATCCCATAGAATGAGTGGGAGCATCGCCGACAGTACTAACAGGGATCAGCAGCTCCAGAGAGACAGGGAGAAGAGATCAGAATCTGAGAACATTAGACTGGAATGATCCAACATGGACAGGAGTTTATCCAGTAATCTTTACTGGCTTTCCCAACCTTGGATATCATTCGTATGGGGGATCTATGATGTGCTGATGGTTATTCCAGCTTGTTACTATCCCATCCTCACTATAATTGGTGTTCCTGATAAGTTATTCTGTCTATTAAAGCAGGTTAAACTGAATTGTTGTTCATGTTATTAAAATTAGGAAAGGTGGAAGTCATTGTTTTCAGCTCCAATGAAAAATTCCTTTCCTTAGAAATTATAATGAGCAAATCACTACTTTCAAATGACTCACCAGTATGCGAGGAGAAACTCTAAAACTCCATAATCCTTCTAGCCCTGCACAGATCTATTTCTCCATATCCCCCCCCCACTCGCTAAATTTGTCCAATACCACCATCATGATACCCCTACTCTTCCTCAGCCACAGTGCACCTTCTGAGTAAACCATCATTTGGGCCTCTGTTAAATCCGGAATCACCTGTTTCAAGCCCCTTCTAACCACATGTCAATGACAAAATAATTGCCTTTGAAATGTTTAACTTGTTTTCTGCACAAAACTGTCTGACGGCAAGATAATGCATCATGCTCAAGTCATTGACTCATGATCTAGAGCCACAGAATAATAATCTGTTAATATGAAGGAAATTTGTGGTATTGAAGTGAAACCATCTTCGTTAAGTATAAAAAGCCCATCTGCTTGCCTCATGTCCTTTAGTGAAGGCAATGGGTCATCCTTCCCTGATTCGGTCTCTGTGTGACTGCAAACCCACAGCAATGTGTTTTACTTTTTACAGTACTGTGGAACAGCTGAACCAGCCACTCCGTTCAAGATAGGCTTAACAGGCTGGCCTGACCTGTGAGGGAAGAACAAAAGGAAAGATAACTCCCTTCCTCTGCCTGTTTCCCATATTCCTACAGCTCATTCCCATTCATGTGGTGACCATTCCTTATTTCAAGTGCATTCTTTCTTAGTCTTCCCCTGAGTGTGATGTTCATCTCCCGCAGCAACTCTGCTGTTGGCTTTGTTGATACTCACATATAGATGTAAGGAGCTTTTAAATTCCACGTCAGCCGCAGTGTAGTGAGAAGTAAAGGCTTTTTACGCCATAGGAAAGAAACGGAGATGTCTCAATGAGGAAAATGAATTATTGTGATCAAACCTAAGAGTGTTGTTGAGGCAGTCTTTGGGACATTGTGGTCAGATTTTCTTTCCTTTTTAAGAAATAATCGCCCTGCCACAGAGAGAGTGCACACGTTTTTCACCAGACCAATCCCTGGGATGGTGGTAAAATGAGGGGTGAATGAAGAATTCTTTAGCGCTGTGAGAGAATAAAAGATGATTGCATTGAAACTTAAGAGGAATGGACAGCCTCTCATGATGTTCAGAACAGATATTGATACGGTGATAAAATCCATGGCTTGTTTTTCTCGAGTTACAAGACCCTCTGAGGATGTTCCCCTCACCCCACCCCCACTCCCTATATTGCGACAGGGAGAGAGAGAGAGAGAGAGAGAAAGAGAGAGAGAAAGAGAGAGTCAGACTTTGAATATAGTGCATTTGGTTTGTTATCCTACACTGAACATCACGTTATTCAAAATCCAGCTTGAGATGTTGAATGAGCTCCCCTTTTAACTGTGTCTGACAGCACTGTTACATGAATGTTACCGACACTTTAACAGCAAAGCTTGAATGCTGTCCGGGTCTTACTGAACACAGACACAGGCTGCATCAGGAGCTGATGGGAGACAAAATGTTCTGAACATTGTGTAACTCTCAGTGACCATCCCCACCTCCGGTCTTATGATGGGGAAAGACATTGATGAAGCAGCTGAAGATGTTTGTGCTGAGGAAGCTACCTTGAGGATCTCCTGAAGAGACTTCCCGGAACTGAGAAGATTTTCGGCCCCCACCCACAGGCATCTTCCTTTGTGCTCTGAAAGACCCCAGCCAGTGGGGAGGGGACACCTGATTCCCATTAAGCTCAAATAAGACGGCCCTTCCAGTCAAATTCTCAGTCAAATTCTCAGACATTCTCAGTCAAATACTGCCTTGATATCAAGGCTATCCACTCTTTGCTGAGCCTGTGTTCCCCTCTTGTTCATATCAATAGGTGATGGTGTTTGTATGAGGAGTGTTTTCCTTTCACAGAGGGTAGTGAATGTCAGGAATTATCTTGTCTCGAGAGCTAGGGGAGCTACATCACTGAAAGTATTTAAAAAAGGTGATAGATGGATTTTTGATCTGCCAGAGAGCTGAGAGGATGTGAAGGATTGGACATGAAAGATGAGTTAATACGAACAGCAGATCGGCCATGATCGTATACAATGTCTTGATTATCCGAACGACCTGATCCTGTTCCTTATGTTCTCATATTCTGTAATTACAAAGTTAATGTTTGTAATTTTCCTGCATGTTCTGTTCTTGAACGTTCCAATCAGAGAGAGCAAAGTACTTTATGAGTCATCACTTAGTGAGGTCTGGGGGCTGAATTCGCAGTGAATCTGGATCTATACCATGACCAACAAATGAAGCACAAGTTTCAGAGAGGAGACACTCTGTAAAGAGACCAGAGTTGTCTTTCGAACCCAGCCTGGGTTTTGAAGTAACATTTTCCAACCCACACCAAACGATGTGTGACAGCTCATAGGGACTGAATGAGATCCTGTGTTACTGTGGACCATGTATTTGGAGCAAGATGCCCCCGTCAGCACCAGTGGAGGAGGTTTGAGGGGCTGAATTGAACATATGAACATAGGACTGAGGAGCAGGAGTGGGTCATTAGACACGTTGTCACTGCCCCACAAGGCACTAAGATCATAGCTGCTCTGATTGTGGTTTCAGCAACACTTTTCTGTCTGCATACAATTTTCTCACATGCGCTTGTCTGTCAAATGTTTGAATACAGCACAACTTTGAACAAATGCAAACATCCAGGCACCACAAACGTTTGATAAAGGCAATTCCCACATAAACAGTCCAATAAGAATTTCTCATTCATGTTCCGACAAATGTTAGAGGGTCACTGTGTGCTTTTCCAGTCCCACTCCTCCACTGGTTACAACAAATTTTAAATTTAGCCAGTTTAGTGTTATGGCCAATTGTATAGGACTCAGACTGGGTCATTTTTGAGAAAAATGTGAAATGCAGGAAGTTGAACTCACAACAAATGGTAAGAGATAGAGTGTCCCAAATGTTCTACTGACTTTGAAATTATTCTGCTCACACAAGCTGCTGGTAATGGGATTTATTTGTGGAATAGTTGGATTTGGCTAAACTCCCTTTGCTTCCAGCAGTGGAGAGATTCCAATGAGTCCTCACTAGGAATCCTTCACAAGTGGTGAAGATAACTCAGGGATTTTATTGTCTCATATTTTGCTATCAGGTGGACAAAGAAAGAGAGAGTGATCAATCAGTTGCTGCTTCTCAGGCAGGGAACATTTTTCTCCCACTCTGTGTTGAACCATACAATAATGTCAACTGAACATCAAACTGGGCCATGTGTGCTCTCCTGGAGCATTCTCTGGAAGGGATGATAATGGACGATATGAAGGTGCATCATCGCTGTTGTTGTACACAGTGTCTTTCATTAGAAAAAAAGTCCCTGTTTTATCATCTGATGACATGTTTATATGTGTCTGTGTAATTTGTAAATATCGATCAATGTCTATATAATACGTGTGTTGATATCAATACATCTTATTCTTAAAATTGTTCTCCAGCTTTAAACTCCTTAACAAGAGGAAACATGCATCCAGCTGAAACACCTGCACACAGTGTATCCGATGTGGTCTCAACAATGCCCCATTCAGATGCAGTAAAACATTCCTCATTAAACGTGATAACCTTTGCCAGAAACAGTATCATTCCACTTACCTTCCAAATCACTTGCTGCATCTGCAGACTGACTTCATATGATTCACCTCCCAGGAACATGGAAACGGCCTGTATCACAGAGTTCAGCAATCTCTCTCCATTTAAATTGTTCGCCATTGTTTCATCTTTCCTGCCACAGTAGACAACTCACCTTATGTTCTTTCTGGTGAAGGTTTGCTCACTTACCTTCCCTGTCTGTATCACATTGCAGACTCAGTACCTCCATTTGACGACATCTTGAATGATCATCTTGGTGATGCGCTAATTGAGCTTTGCGCCATTCAGTTCCCTTCCACCAGATCTTTGATACAGATTATTTGTCATTGATGATCCCACAGTGATCTCTAGAGAACTACACTAGTTACAGCAACCTGAAAACAAATATTTACCTCTACTCTCTATTTCCTGTTAGTGACAGCTTCCCCATTCCTGTGTAGCACCTAAGGTGGGTTGAATCGTCTCCTCCTGGCCTGTGTAATGTACTCAACGAGCTGAATTACTTCATTCTCTATTCCTGTGTAACTCCTTCGAGGGGCAGAATGGTCTTCTCCCGTCTCATTGTAACGATCCTGACTGACTGAAAGGGTGGTCCCCTACCTTGTAACAGCATCGAGAGGTGGATTGAGCGAAAACACATGGGATAGGTGCAGCAGGATATCTCTGCAACAGCCGCGAGGGGTGGATTGAGGGAACAACACAAGGGGTAGGGGAAGCAGTATATCTCTGTGATAACCTTGAGGTGTGGATAGAGGGAACAACGCATTGGAGTAGGGGCAGCAGTACATCTCTCTAACAGCCTCGAGGGGTGGATTGAGGGAACAACACATGGGGGAGGGGCCGAAGTACATCTCTGAAATAGACTCAAGCGTGGATTGAGGGCACAGCGCATGGGGTAGGGGCAGCAGTTGGCCTTTTGGCTGCACCATTCAGAATGCTCCTAACTAATCCAATTGTGTCTGACTATCCATATATGGTCTGTTCTCAATAAACATTGACTGTCTTGTCCAGCAAAGATCAGTCAAGCTCAGCGTTGAACATCTTCAATAACCGAGTATTCACTGCTCCCTGAGGATGAGTACACCACAGATAGCACAACACTAAAGTGAAAGGAATGTCCTTACTTCATTCTGGGACTCTTTATTTTAAACCGTGTTAACCTAACATCAAATCACCACTTCTTTTCAGACATAAGGACACAATAATTAGGAATAAACATAAAGCATTCTGGACTTCAAACCTGTCCCACATTCCCGCTGACCCTTTCCAATCAAATATGTATCAAACCCAGCCTCTGTTGCTGTCTCAGGTAGAGAATACCTGATAGCATTACAGCACAAGAACATTAAAGCAAGGAGCAGAATGAGGCCATTCGACCCATCGAGTCTAAAATTCCATTAAATTATTTTTATATGTACCTCAATCTTATTCTTCTGCCTTCTCCCTAGAATCCTTGATATCCTTACAAATCCAAAGCATAATTTTTTGCGTCTTAATGACACTAGTTTCTGTTCCTCTGGGACTGCGTGTGTGTGTGTATATGTCTATGTGTGTGTGTGTGTGTGTGTGTGTGTGTGTGTGTGGCCATGTGCGTGCGTGGCCATGTGCTTGTTATCTGTGTGTTTGTGTGTCTATATCTGTCTGTCTGTGTATCAGCCTGTGTGATTCTTAACTGTCTTTGTGTCTATTTGTATGTGATTGTTTATGTCTCTGTGCGTTTCTACCTGTGTGTATGCCTATCTCCTTGTAAGTATTGTACGTGTTCGCATATTGGGGTGTTTACCAATAGGTCTGTGTATTTGTGTGTCTGCGTCTCTGTGCAGTGAGGTATCTGTGTCCTTTTTTTGGAAGTGAAAGGACTGTCGTTGGAACTGCCAGTGGATTTAAAGTGAGAATTGTCTTTCACTAAACATTGCTCCTTAATCGGTCGGTGGTACATGGATGTTTCAAAATCTCCACACGAGGCGTCCCTGTCCTCTCTGGCTCGTAACAGTGTCCTACCCACTTGGCAAAGGGAGGGGGTGAAGGAGTGGATATCGGACACTCCACCAGACGGCTTTGCCTTTTTGTCCTATTCCAGGCTCTTCCTTCTGGAATGGGAAAATGGGAGGGTTGGAGGGAGAGTGGGAATGGGTGACCCTGCTGTTAGTGCTGGTGTAGTTGGGCGGAATTGTGAGGTGTCTGGAATTAGTCAGTCGACAGTTTTGAATCCTTATAGTATTATTAGTGTGGGGGGGTATTGCGTGCGTGACAGAGAAAGTGAGGAAGAAAGTTACTGAATTCAATAGTGAGAGTGGTCGTGCCTGAGCCTTATTTGGAGATAGAGCATGAACCTTGTTCGGGGGTAGGTGCTATAACAGATATACAGTGAGTGTGAGGGAGCAGAGAGTATACGGTAACTCTTATCCTGACAGAGCGGGGAGGGTATCGATGCTTATCTTGTATTGCAGGACATTTCTTCAGATCATCTTAGCGTCAAGGTGAGGCTCCCTGAATGTCTTGTCCAAGTCCGTCACTAAAAACAACACAGACCTGTCCCTCAGCTTCCACAGAATCAGTTTAGGTAGAGCTTACAGATAGCAAGGAGAAGCACATATTGGTGTGTTACATACCAAACCAAAACGCTAGCAGAAAATCTGAGCATCATATGCTCTGCAAATTAGATATGCAAGTATTGTGGATACTGCAATCTTATTAGATGGTCTCAAATTGCATCTGGACTGCGTTAATTAAGCGACTGCTCATGTTTGAAAAATAAATTCCATAAGTTCAAGAGTATGTTGTGAAGAAAACTGGAGAGCAGGTTACTTTGGATTTGGTATTGTCTGGTTCAAATGACGAATTAATAACTTTGGAATGAAGCAGCTTTTAAGGAATAATGACATTAATAAAGTGCACTTTACACGGCGTCTACGCACAATAGAGAATGCTTGAACTTACTAGTTAAACATCATGGGAGACTGGAGGCTAGAGGGTCAAGATAGCTCCAGTGAATTGGGAAAGTACAATATAACATTCAGTGGGAGACAAGCAATGGTTGTTCGAGTCATAGAGTGCGAAAGCACGGAGACAGGCCCTTCAGCCCAAACTGTCTGAACAAAATGTCCATCCATGCTCACCCCATTTCCCTGCCATTGCCCCGTATCCTTCTAATCCTTTCCTATCCGTGTATTTGTCCAAATGCCTTTTAAATGTTATTAATCAATCACTTCCCCTGACAGCTAATCCCATTTGCATACCAGCCCCTGTGTGTAAAAAGGTTGTTCCTCAGATTCCCTTTTATTCTTTCTCCTTTGACTTTAAACTGATCTGTGATTGCCCAACCTTGGGGAAAAAAAAGACTGGGTACATTCACTCTATCCATGCCTGTCATGATCTTACAGACTTCAATATGATCCTCCCTCAGTCTCTCACACACACACAAAATTAAGATGGCCGAGCTTGTCCAACCTCTCCCGATAACTCAGTCCATTGAGTCCTTGGCAACATCCTTATAATTTTTTTTCTGCATTCTTTCCAGTTTAATAACATCCGTCCTATAGCAAAGTGAACAAAACTGAACATAACGCTACCAATATGGCCTCAGCAGCGTCCTGTATAACTGCAACATAACTCCCTAATTTGGATACTCAGTGAAATACACTGATTAAGGCCAATGTACCAAAAGCTTTCTTCACTGCACTGTCTACCTCTGAATCAACTTCCAGAGAAGCATCCACCTGAATTCGAGGTCCCTCTGTTCCACTACACTCCTTAGGACCCAACCATTCACCATGAAACTCCAACCTTGATTTGAATTTCTAAAATGCAAGAACTTACACTTTATTAAAATCCATTTGCCATTTCTCAGCCCACTTCCCCAGCTGATCAAAGTACTGCTGCAATTTCTGAAATTTATGATAACCTTCCTCACTCGCCATGATGCTGCCTATTATAATGTCATCTTCAAACTTACAAATCATACCTGTACATTCTCATCTAAATCATAGACATATGTAATATGTAGTGGTCCCAGCACCAACCCCTGAGGCATTCCACTATTCACAGGCCTCCAGTCTGACCAGCATTCTTCCAGTATTACCCTCTGCTTCCTACCACCAAGCCAATTTTGTACCTAATTTGCCAGCTCCCCCTCAATTCCATGTGATCTAACCTTCCAGAGCAGCGGAACATGTGGAACCTTATTGAGACCTTACTGGAATCCATATAGACTATGTATACCATCCTGCCCTCCTCAACGTTGCTGGTCACTTCATCAAAGAACTCCAACCAATTTACGAGTCATGATCTCCCGTGCACAAAGACGTGCTGAATTTCATGAAGGGCATTTGCCCGAAACATCGATTTTCCTGCTCCTCGGATGCTGCCTGACCTTCTCTGCTTTTCCAGCACCATTCTAATCATATTCCGAATCACATCCTGTCTTTCCAAATGCATGTATATCCAATCTCTCCGAATCTTCTCAAGTAACTTACCCACTAAATTTTAGGTTTTCTGGTCTTTAGTTCCCAGGTTTACCTTTGTAGCCTTCCTTGAATAAGGGCACAGCATTCGCTACCCTCCAGTTGTCTGGGACCTGACCAACGATGATGGAAAAGAACCAACCAGGGCTCCTGCAATTTCTTATCTCTCCTCCTGCAGTGTTCCTGAATATATCTGGTCAGGACCAGGAGGTTTTAGAAATACTGCAAAGTCTGAAAAATACGTCTATTTATTTCAGGTACAAACACCAAAAAGTGAGAAAGTGACTCAATGATGGTTAACATCACAAATTAGAAAATTTATTAGTCATAGGAAGTGACTTCAGAAGAATTCCAGATATTGTGGAAACCTGTGAATTCTCAGAAGTTTACGATCCAGAAAAGGAAGGCCATGAAACTGAAAAGGAAATCAAAAAGCGAACATACCTGCTAACAAACAGGAACATAAAGACTGCATCAATTAACGATCTATATTTCAAAGGAAACAAAATAAAAGCAAGGTCAAGTGTGGAAATTTATAATTGGGAGAGGAGAGGTTATTGTGGAGAACAGAGAAATGGCCAAGAAAATAACCAGTTACTTTGCATCTGTCTCCATGGAGTAATATCCAGGAAATCACCCAGTAATTCCAAGTGACCATACCGGCCTTCTGAAGCTAAAGACATAAAGTCAATTAAAATCAGTAACAAGGTAGTACTTGAAGATGTAGCTGGATTGAGTATTGCTAAGTCTAACGAAACAGATGTACTTCTCATCAAAACGTCAGAAATAAATCCCCAACAGTGGTATTAATTGCACTGTCGATGACTGTGTTTTGTTTTCCTGTACATTCTGCAGAGGCCAGAAACTATTGTGGATAAACGTGAACCAAGCACTATAGATAAATGGAAGGGATCCAAACAGCTACAAAAGGAAGAAGACATAGCGTGGAGAACTGCAGACCAATTAATAGACATCTGTAGGGAAACTGTTGGATTCTATTACACAGGATGGCATTTTTGATATTTAGAAATTAACAGCAACAATGGAGAGAATCAGCATGTATTTCTGAAAGAGAAATCATACTTGATAAACTTCGGAATTGTTTGAAGTTGTTTCTTACAACATAGATAATGGGGAACCAGTAGAAGTTACAGATATTGGATTTTCGCAAGGGTTTCTATAAGATCTCAGTGAGTCCGTAAATGCAATGAATGTGAAGGGTATTTGGAGGAAGATATGTAAGTGGAAAGTTAAAGTTTGGTTTGCCTTCATTTAAGAGAGTCAGAACATTGATGTAAAGATATGTTGAAGCAGTTTCACAGCGTGTTGATAGGACTATACCTGGAGTATTGTGCACAGTTTTGGTGACTGAATCTCAGAAAGAATATACTGACCACAGAGAAAGTTCAATGGACATTCCCCAGATTAATCCCTCAGATGGTGAGATTACCTGATGAGGAAACTCGGCCTGTGTTCTCTAGAGTTTCAAAGAATGAGAGCTGGGTCACAGTGAAATTTTGAAAATTCACAAAACATATGACAAGTTGGAAATGAACAGAACTCTTCCCTCGCTGTCTATTCCACATTAAAGGCAAATAATGACAGGATCTGGGACAGGCCAGTTAAATCTGCAATAAGGAGGAAATTCATCATTTGGAGGGGACTAATTAACACAGGGGCACGGAAGCCTACTGGCAGGCAAGATCAATGAGAATCTCCAGATATTCTATAAGAGTGTCCAGCGGAACAGAATAACCAGGGAACAGGTAGGACTCATTTGTGATTTGCCAAGTTGCAACCAAATCAACTTAAGTGGTAGGAGACAGAAGGTGGTGGTAGAAGGCTGTTTGTGTTTGGAGGCGAGTGTCCAGTGGTGTACCACAGGGATCAGTGCTGTGTCTCTTAATATTTGTGATTCGGAGGTGTTGGTGTTGGACTGGGGTGGACAAAGTTAAAAATTGCATAACACCAGGTTATTCCCCAAAAGGTTTATTTGGAGGCACGACCTTTCGAAGCGCTGCTTCTTCATCAGGTGGCTGTGCACTTTGATGAAGCACTTCGAAAGCTAGTGCCACCGAATAAACCTTTTGGAGTATAACCTGGTATTATGCAATTTTTAACTTTGTCCACCCCAGTCCAACACCAACACCTCCGAATCACAAATATTAAGAGACACAGAACTAATCCCCGTGGTACACACTTGGACACTTGCTTCCAAATAAATAAGCTGATGTTTTGTGATTTTAAACATTATCATAAAGGATGCAGCTGTGAATATGAACGAGGGGTGGGGGTGTCATAAGTAAGTTTGTGTTTGATACAAAGATTGGACAGGTAGTTGGCAGTGAGGAGGAAGGCCTTATGTTACAGGAAGATACAGATAGAATGGTCAGATGGTCACATCAATGGCAGGTGGAATGTAACCCTGATAAATATGAGGTCATGCATTTTGGAAGAATGAACAGGCAGGGGAGGACTCATTGAATGGCAGCACACTAGGAAGCTCAGAGGGTGCTTCTCCACACATCCCTGAATGTGGCTGGACAGGGTAACACACAATTTGAGAAAGCGTACGGGAGCATAAACACAGCCTTCGCACATTGAAGCATAGATTATAAGAGCTATGCGGAACTTTCGTTAGCCAAGATGGAATACTGTGTGTAGTTCTGGAAGCTACATTACAGGAAGGATGTGATTGCACTGGAGGGGGTGCAGAGGAGATTCACCAGGATGTTCCCTGGGATGGAGCATATCAGCTATGGAGAGAGACAGGATAAGCTCGGGTTGTTTAGTTTGGAGCAGAGAAGGCTAAGGGGGACGTAAGTCAGGAGGATATGATTACGAGGGACATGGATGGGATGGATAGATAACAGATGGTCTTTTTAATCAAAGGGACACACTTTTAAAGTGAAGGGTTTAAGGGTTAGTGAGGATTTGAGGACTGTTTTTCACCCAAAGTGTGCTGGGGTCTGGGAAGCACTTCGTGAGAGGGGAATTGTCATGGTAACCTCAAAAACATTAGAAAATACATGGTTATGCATTTGAAATGCCATAAGATTCACAGCGACGGGTTTTGTGTTGGAAAGTGGGGCTACTGTAGACCGTGCTGTATTTCTGATAGTACAGAGTCTGTGCTTCTGTGATTGTATGGCTGTGGAAGGTCAATCATTCAATAGCTTAAGATAGGAATTGTTGGGTTTCTGAAGAATATCTTATCACAGTGCATATGAGTGAACTTGTAATATCTTTTGAAAATACGTCAATGGCAAAATTAAGAGAAAAAGGTGCAGCTTTCTTACAGTCTGATACCAGATAATTGAGGACAGGGAAATAGCAGATCAATGGAGCAAATACTTCAGTTATGCCTTCACAGAATAAAAAAATAAATAAATAAAGTTTCCTCGCAATACTAGGGAACTTTAGTCTGGTGAGAAAAAGGGAATAGAATGAAATTAGCAACTAAAAAGTTTTAGAGAAAATATTGGACTGAAATTAATAGGCATAGACAAAGTCAACAGAGGTTTATGAAATAGGAATTATATTTGAGCAAAATTATGGAGAAGGTATCAACACAATATGATTAGAATCTCAGAAAAACTTTTTGATAAATCCCCAAGCCTATTGTGCAAATTCGAATCCTACAGGAGTGGGGCTAATATATGGTCATGGTTTTAGAATGGAAGAGCTGGCAGGAAACAGTGAGTAGGAACAAAACCATGTTTTTTGAATGGCAGACTTGGAGGATATAACAAGGATCGAGATTTGGCATCCAGCTACTCCTATTACACATCATATGTTTTGGTTGAGGGGCTCAACTGCAATATTCCCAAGTCTGCTGACAGCACTAAATGATGTCAGCTTGTGAGTGGATGAGGAAGATGTAAAAATTGATTCCAAAGTGATTGAGTCAAGTGGAGTGACTGGGCAAATACCTGGCAGATGGAGAGCAATAGCAGGGATGACAGGTTGTTTACTTTGATGGGATCAATTGAATGGCAGCCCATCATTTGAAAAGGAATTGGTTGAAAAAATTTGATCAATAAATGAACTTAAGCTGCATTCTTGTTTATTTCTGCGCAGCCTTCCGAATCCATGTAGGGCAGTCAGTTCTGAACACGGAAGTCATTACTGGGAATGGCATTGGCACGTTGTATACAGTGTACATAGACTCAGTAAGTAGGGAGCTGTAACATTGAAAAGAATCTGGATCTCCCTGTATACCAGTCACTGAAAGCAATATTGCAGGAGCAGAAAGCAGGTAGGAAGATAAATAGTTTATTCACCTTCATTTCAGGGAGATTTAGAATACAAGAGTAAGGGTCATTTACTGCAACGGTGCATGGCCTTGGTGGGACCCCATCTCAAACATTGTGCAGTGTTGTGTGCAGTTTTGGTGTCCTTACCTAATAAAGGGCAAATCTGACATTGAGGGAGAGCAGTGAAGGATGACCAGACTGATCTCTGGAATGACAGGTTAGTTGTGGGAGCAGAGTTTGGGGTGACTGGGCATGTATTCCATGGGCTTTAGGAAAATGAGTGGAGATCTCAGTGAGTTAAATAAAACTCTGACAGGGGGAGACAGATTTGAAGCAGGGATGATGTTTCACTTTATAGAAAATGGTTCACGAATCGCATTGCAGTCAAATCATACTTAATAAATAAGCGTTATCAGAGAAATCCCTATATATTGATGGGCTGAAGCACTATATTTCATAATGTTTAAACATATTTTGGGATATGAACATTGTGTGGGAAAAACTGCATTGAGGAGATGTTCGCCCATGAAATAGCATGGGCAAAGCTCAATGTGCTGAATGACCTCCTCCTCTCCCGATGTTTCTGTGCAGTCTGTGGGAAAGCTCTGTAAATGTTGTCACAAGCTCTCAGATGTTAGGAAGGATGTCTATGCAGGGTCAACCGAAATGTGCTTCCCATTCCCTTTTCTGACAATGAGGTTGATGCCGGATGTTCTGTCAGGTTTTATCCTTTAAGACTTCAGAGTAGTTTGATATTATTGAGTGTCTCACTTGGCCGATTCAGAGACCATGTCTGTGCGTCTGGAGTCACTTTTAGGACAGACCAAGAAAGCACGGGAGATTCACTTCCTGAAAGTACATTGGGGAAGGAGATTGATGTTTACAATCAACATTGGACACAAGATCACTGTTACTGGCACCAGATTTTAGGTCTCGATATTTTATTAATTATTTTTAACTTCCACCAGTTGCCAGAGCATTGGCCTGGTCTGGATTCGGTAATCCAATGATATGTCCACTACAGCACCATCTCCACATGGGGACCTATCGGAAACCACACTGACCTGATTATTTCGGTGCTACTTGACAACTCTGTCAAAAAGTATTCCCACCAATGTGACTGTCGTGATGGGACTGAGGGGGTGGTAATTGGTCAGATTCTAATTATTCTCCTATTCAGGGACTGGACATAGTGGAGTAATTTTCCACATTACCAGGGAGATGTCAGAGTTGGAGCTGGAATGAAACGTCTTCCCCATGGGCACGGCTTGCTGTGCAGCACAAGTCTTCAGTCCTATTGCAGGAATGGGATCAGGACCCATTGCCTTTGTCGTGTTCAGCTGTTTCCTCATGACCGTACAGCGAATCGAATTGCTTGAAGACTGGTATCTGTGATCCTACGCGAATCATGATGAGTGTGAGGTGGATCATTCACTCAACCCGTCTGCCTGAGGATAGTGCAGATACCACATCCTTGACTGTTTTCACTGACGTACAGAGCTGTTCCGATATTTAGGATGAGGATATTTGTGGAGTCCTCTCCTCCAGTAAATTGTTTCATAGTCCATCGACATTTATGTTTGGATTTGGCAAGATGGACAGAGCTTAGATCTGATCTGTTAGTCTTGGGATCATTTCCCCTCTCCATCAGGCATTAGTTCTGCTGGTCGGAATGTAACCAGTTAAGTGCGGTAGCTTTAATGGGTCGTCAACAGGTTTAGGTCCACGTGATTCCGACCCTGGCATGTTCACCCACACTCATCACTGAACCATGGATCGGATTGATGGTAATGGTAGACTGATGAATTATCGTCGGGAAAATGTTACAGATTGTCGTTGAATACAGTTCTGCTTCTGCTGCTGCTGTGGTCTACAGCATCAATTGATAACCCAGTTTGAGTTGCAATATCTACAATTCAGTTCTACTGACTGTCCCCCAGTTCACACCGAGACCCTTTCACCCATCAGCCCTGTATTCTGTACCTAACCTGGTTTCTGATGTGGTAGCACTTGCATTTTAATATTCTCATTCTGCTGAGGGCCTCTCCCTGGTGTCACACTTCTAATTTGTTACTTTAACTCAATCCATTTAAAGTAATGATCTAAATCGTTTCTCTTCCACAATATCACCTTCTGTATTTGAAGTGAATGTGTTTCCCTCTGTTTCTCTCCCTGACCATGATTAAGAGCTCTGTAGTGTCAGTGATGCCAGACTTATGTAGTTTCAGAGTCAAGGAACTTGTGCACCATGCATTATTGTTCAGTTCCCAGTGTATGGCTCTCCATGTTGGACAGGATGTTTGAGCATCTTTGACAGACTTCTTTGGAAATTGTCCAAAAACAGAAATTGCTGAAGATGTTGCAGCATCTTCTGGAATGAATGCAGTGTTAAACTTTCAGGTCCAGTGACCCTCTACAAAGCTCCCAGTTTCTCAAGCAATTTTGGTATTTTAATTACCAGTATCCATAGTTATTTGTTTTGTGAAAATTTGTTCTGTGCCTATTCATTTCTGGAGAAATTCAGCAGGTCTGTCAGTATCTGCAGAGACAGAGAAACAGCGTTCACATTTCAAGCCCAGTGTGACACTTCTTCACAACTGAAAAGCATTGGAAACTTGGCTTTTTAATACCTTGCCAGAGGTGGGAGATTGGTGACAGGGAAAAGAGGGAGTGGCAAAGATAAACCGGCTTTTAGCAGTGGTGAACGAGAAGATGATATAAAATGGGTTGAAATTAAGGAGAAAGGGGTTCTCTCTATTGAGTGCAAGATAAAGAAGACACAATCACACAAGGTCATAGGGAGGCCAGGAGGGAGAATGTTGAGTATGTGGCATTATAAAGATCTGGCCATAAATATGTTTTCACTGTCGAGATCATCACCTCCTTTAGACAAAGGATATCAGGTACTTGACTTCTTATTGGCACTAGTAAGAGTTTCATGCTGCCTTAGTATTGTAATGGGGGAAAAAACAAATTACAATATGAAGTTTGGGCTGAGTATTCTTTACCTGTCATTTTTACTATAGTTTCAAATTTTCAGTATTTATCTTTAAATGCTTGTCCTTGAAGTTAGTATTGGATGGAGTGTAGAAGGTTGAGGGATGACATTATGGAAGTTTCTAAATTCATGAGAGGTATGGATAGGGTGAATAGCCAAGGTCTTTTCCACAGGATGGGGGAGTTCAGCTGTAGAAGGCATAGGCTTAAGGTAAAAGAGGGAAAATTTACAAGGGACGCAGGGGCAGTGTTTTTACACAGAGGGTGGTGTGGGTTTGGAATGAGCTGCCAGAGGAAGAGTGGTAGATGCATGTACAGCTAAAACATTTAAAAGTCATTTGGACAAACATATGAATGGGAAACATTTCGAGGCCTATGGGGCCAAATGAAAGCAGATGGGACGAGCTTAAGTTGGAAAACCTGGCCAGCATGGACCTTTAGAAAAGCTTCACGCAGAATCAGTGTGGGTCTGTGAAAGGGAAATTATACTTTACCCTGTAAAATCAGTGTTTCTGGAGATGTCTGAGAATGTAACAAGCGGACTTGATAAAGGGGATCTTTTAGACACCAGGCTTTCCAGAGATTTTCCACAAGGTATTACAAAATAAAAGTTCTTACACAAGACAGAAGCTCGTAGGATGATGGAGACTGTATTAACATGGGATGATGATTGGTTAGCACATAGCAATCGGAGAGTCAGGATAAATGAATCTTCATGATAAAGGTGTATCTGCTGGAGGACCACAGCTATCAGTCCGATGGCATCAGTTATTTACACTCTATACTGATAGTCTGAAGGAGGGAGCTGAGTGCAATATACATCTGAGTTTGAGGATGACACTGAGAATCAAAAGGTAAGCTGTTATTTAATGGAGAGCGCTTCTAGAAAAAGAACAGTACAAAGGGATTGGAGTGTTCCTGTGTATGAAACATAAAGTCAGCATGCTGATGCAGCAAGTAACTAGGTTGGTTCATTAGCCAGCTTCCAGGGATGAAAGGGTTGTGTTATTGAGGATCTCTAAAATGGTGAGGCAATTATTCATTGGGGTTTAAATGAATGAGGAGTGATACTGCTGAAAAATACAAGGCACAGAAGGGATTTGAGAAGGTAGATGTCGAGAAGTTGTTACCATTCCTGAGTGGAGTCTCGAACTCGAGGACATAGATACCGAATATAGAACATCGATTTCTATCTGAGATGCAAAGTGATGTCTTCTCTCAGAAGGTAGTGAATGTCTGGAATTCCCTAACCCAGAGAGGTGTGGAGGGATACAAGGAGTCGGCAAGAAAGTGGAGTCGAGCCCTGGAGTAAATCAACCATATTCGTATTAAATGACAGGGCAATCTTGAGGGGCTGAATAGCCTACTGTTGTTCCTATTTATTGATTTCACATGTTATGCTTTTTCAAAGTAACTGGTTATTTTTCCAGATGTTGTGTTGTGTAATGCTACACTCGGTGAGCATAGGATTTGTTTGAATTAACGCTGGGTGGGGTATGGTGGCTGTATTCACAGTAAATCTGGGTCTGTAACACGACCCACATCTGAAGCAGACATTGCGGAGAAGGGAAGCCTGGAAACAGGGTATGGGGGTGTGTGTCTCTTCCTGATCCAGCCCGGATTTTCCAAGTACATTTCCAAAACTGCACCTAACCATCGGAGTGGCCTCGATCTGCCCCTGTGTAGCAGGTCCGAAGGGCTGAATGGAACTTCAGAAGCCAGCACTGAGGGACAAGAGGGGGCCATTCAGCCCTTTGACACTACTCCACCAGTAAATAAGGTCGTGGCTCATCTCATTGTGGTCCCAGCTGCACTTTTCTCTCCATGCACCATTATCCCTGATTTACCTGTCTATGGAAAATCAGACGAAGCCAGCTTCAATATAATATAAAGATTCAACCATCCCAAACTTCTGGGAAAGAGAATTCCCACTTGAATGAATTCCCACTTTGTGATTTTATTCTCACTCCAGATGTGACTGAGGATGGGGGGTGTCACTCTTTCATTTTCTAGTCCCACTCGTCCACTGCTCACAACAAATTTTAAATGTAACCAGGTTGGTGATATGGCCGGTGATAAAGGTCTCAGACTGGGTGAGGTTCATTGATAAGAACAAATCAGGCTTATTTCATTAGTCAGCCACAAGTTACTAACAGAACTAACGGAGGAGTATGTTGGATCTGTGGGTAGCACTGCTGCCTCACGTCCCCAAGGAGCTGGGTTCACTTCCAACCTCGGGCGACCCTATGTGGAGTTTGAAAATTCTCCCCCTGCCTGTGTGAGTTTCCTCCCAGTGCTCCAGTTTCCTGCCACAGTCTAAATATGTG
This sequence comes from Chiloscyllium punctatum, assembly GCF_047496795.1. Classification (NCBI taxonomy): domain Eukaryota; kingdom Metazoa; phylum Chordata; class Chondrichthyes; order Orectolobiformes; family Hemiscylliidae; genus Chiloscyllium; species Chiloscyllium punctatum. Next base: position 55,502,460 of record NC_092779.1, on the reverse strand, counting down.
TAGTTTAAAGTGGATTGCACATCGTGCCAAGGGATGTGTAGGTTAGATGGGTTAGTTATGGGAAATGAAGGGTTACATGGATAAGATTGGGGGCATGTTCAGGTGGGATGCTGTTTGTTGGGTCAGTGTGGACTTAATGGATGGAATGTCCTGCCTCCACACTGTAGAGGTTCTATGACAATGACAATAAATTTGGTCTATACAAACACCCAGTTGCTACATACCTAATCCACACTTATCAAGGTCTTGTATGTTTAGTTCTCATTCCAAGAGTAACCTGTTAAAGGCACAGATGGAAGGTTCATAAATAACAACAGAGTCAAGGATTATCGAGGAATGGGCAGCAATGCGCAGTGTGGAGGGAAATGTATACAGTGGTATCAAATAACACGGCTTCAGAACCTCCAGGAATATAATGCAAAATGAAATGATCATATCGATGAAATGTTAAGGGGAATACAAGATGGCGGCGATTCAGAAGGTCTGCTTTGCTGGGTTCTGCATCAACACACGGGCAAAGTGGTTCTCTGACCCACCCCATCCCAGCCATTTACTTAAAATTCAACACTAAAAGAGCGATAGAATCTTACTAATAACGATTTGTCAAAGGAAATGATAAAACATGAGGAAAGGATCGAGTAAGTCTCAACAAGCATCGAGCATACCTGAGGCCGTAGCTGCAACCCACTCTGATCGTTTGATGGACCCAGTTTTCTCACCAGGCCTTGGTTAATGAGTTCATCAAGTTATGTGAAATGATTGAAGCCATGATTGAAGAACAGTTCAGCCGTGGCTAGAGCCGCTCTCAGCCGTGCTCCAAAAACATGAGCAGCAACTTGACAGCCTTGGAAACAGAACAGACGATGCCAAGGGCCGAACTGCAGCGACAGAGACCGTGATTGATTCCTCTCGGGAGAGGATCCTCGCCATTGAAAAGCAGGTCTGCACCTTAACTGAAGAAGATGATGACCTCGAGAACAGGGGTAGGATGAAGAATATTCACATCATTGTTTTGCTGGAGCAGACAGAAGGTGGTCAGCCGGTGAGTTTTTTCAAGAACTGGCTGCAGCGATTCCTTCACTTCAAAACTGAGGAGGGACGGGTGAAGAGTGAGAAAGTTCATCGGGTTACGGCACGGAAGTCAGACTCAGACCAACGCCTTCATCCTGTCCTTACGCGATTACATAGTTATGGGGACAAACAAAGATTGATGGAAGCTTTCAGTACCCCGGGGAAAGATCCGATGGGTTTAATTGACTAGAACTCCAGGATTATGTTCTTTCAGGACTTTTCAGCGGCGGGATTCAGGAAAGAAAATCTTTTGATGAGATCAAAAGAAGAGTAATGGAACTCTGGATTTAGTAAACCTTACGGTACCCAGCAGTGCTCTGTATTGCTTTCAATGGATCCACAAACTCGTCTGACTCTCCAGAGAAAGCGAAAACTTTGTGGACATTTTAAAGTAAGGTGGATATTTAGATAATCACGTTTCTCCTAAAGAAATTGTGTTGGATTTTTCTGGTATTAGCCAGCATTAAATTATCGTCGGGTATGGGTAGAGTACTCATTTTTAACTTCTTCATTGGTATTACTACTCTTTTTCTCTTTCTTCGCTTGTGTCTGGGGTACAGCTGGAGGGAGTTACACAGGTAGTTGGGTTGATTAAGTGCCGACCGAAGGTCAGTTCAAGCCTGATTTTTGTTGTTAATTGCCCTGGATTCCATATTGGTAACGGGCACAAGATAAAGTTTTGAGATATGTAAGTGTCCCCAGTGGGTGATGGGGGGTAAATTCCCCAATCGAGTGTCTTTGGTGTTTTGGATTATATTTCATTCTTTGGTTTTTTTATGTGTTTAGCTTTGGAAAGTTTTGAGAGCTTGTTAGTTGTAGTAGTTTTAGTTTGTACAGTTTTTTAGGCTCAATGAGTCTTTTTTTCATTTATGATCAGCGATGTGTAATTCGATGTTATGGATCATGATGTGCTTAAATGTTGTACCTGGAACATTAAGGAGAGCCATCTGCCAGTAAAGAGGAAAAATGTACTTTCTAGTCTTCAAAAAGGGAGGGTGGATGTTGCCCTATTGCAGGAGATGCACCTTGATGACAAGGAACATTTGACGTTACAGCAGGGTGGATTTGATTGGGTTTATTTCTTGTCTTTTAATACAAGGAGTAGGGGAGAAGCCATACTAGTGAAGAAGAATCTTCCATTTAAATTACTAGATTGTATTAGACACTCACAGAAGGATCATTATCCCCAAAGTATTGAACTGTAGGAAATAATACAGTACTTTGAATGCTTATTGGCCCTTGGCGCACCCTCTTAAAATCCTGGCAGATGCATTTTCCAAATGAAGTTATCTTGCATCGTGGCACATGATTGTAGAAGGAGATTTCAACTGTCTTATGGACCCACAGTGGACAGAACGTCCAAACGTCCCCCAATACCCTTGTTACGATGTAAGCAATTAGTGGATTTGTGTGCAGAACTAGAGCTGGTGGATGTCTGGAGGCAGGTCTACCTCAAAATAGGGATTTTATTTTCTTCGTTAACCGCACAAATGGCACACAAGGGTTGATCTCTTTCCCATCTCTGCAACATTCTTAGATACAATGGCATCCTGCACAATTGGCAATATTACCCCAACATACCTGCACCAGAAGTAATATAGAAGTAACACAACATTATGTTCGATGCAGATGAGGGTCTTATGATTTTTTTTTCAAATCCCACAGTTTCGGCAGCTCACGTGATGCAATGCATTAATTGTCTTATCGCCTTTTCTGGCTATAAGATTAATTTTACAAAGTTTGTGGCCATGTCTATGGGAGGTCTCAGGGAAATACCTGATGTTGAAGGCAAATCCTGGGTTTTTTTCAGATGGTCACGGGGGTGGTTTCCCTATTTCAGTGTGTTCAGTACATCAGTCTTTGATCATTTATTTAACGTGAACTATGTCCATTTGTTTGACAAAATTAAACAAGACCTTCAAAGATGGGAGGCACTTCCAACATCCTGGTTAGGTCGGATAGCTGTTCTTAAAATGAATGTCCTTCCTTATTTGCTATACCCCGTGTGAATATTTCCTTTGATGTTTCCCAGACAGATAGTTAGGGGACTTAATGGCTGGTTTAGCTCTTTTATTTGGCACCGTAAGCAACTCTTTATCAAACTGTAACTACTCCACAGACTGTGGGGACTAAATCTCCCAGATTAAAAGCTATCAATTAAACTCTTTATTATCCTATGTTCGTGTCTAGGCCACTGAGAACTCGGTGTCAACACGGTTAGATATTGAACCCTCTCAGACAAAGAGAACCCTGACTAGTCTGCTGGTCTTAGACAAAATAACAATATTTTTGGAGTATTGCCATAACCCAATAATTATCAATACTGTTAAAGCATGAATGACAATGCATCAGATCGAGGGCAATTCAGCCAAAACCATGTTTCTTACCCCTGTAATTGGTATCCCAGGTTGTCATCCGGGGATAATGGATTCCAGATTTAAACTGTGGGCAACCAGGGGTGTACCTTGCTTGAGTGATTTAGAATTAGTAGAATCAATAAAGTGTGGATACAAGCACATGGGCCCAGCAAATCCGCTTCAACTCTTTGAAGAGTAACCCACCCAGACCCATTCCCTTACCATCCTATATTTACCCTGACTAATGCTCCAACCTACACATCCCTGAACACTATGGGTGATTTATAATAGCCAATTCATCTAACCTGCACATCTTTGGATCCTGGTGCTGTGAGGCCGCAGTGCTATCTACTGAGCCACCACGTGTTATTTGAGGGAGAAAGAATGACATCATTTGATCAAATAACTCATAAGTATGGACTACCTAGTAGGGAAATCTTCTGTTTTTTTTTCCAGATCAGAGCTTTGATTTTTTAAAAAAACACAGACTCTTACAGATCCGATAGAGAGAAGTGGTGCTTATTGCTTAGAATACACTCTCTGTCAGTACCCTTTATCATTAGGGAGTGTGTCCCCTCAGATGAGACTGTGTAGCTTTGTGATGTCTGCGAGAGAGTGTTGAGGGTTCAGAACACCTCGGAGAGATGGGAGGACATTTGTGAAAATGCTCGAAGGATTTTGATATGTAATAGGACCCATTCTATACAGTTGAAAATTCTTCACAGGGTCTATCTGACCCCAGATTATCTCCCAAAATTCAAAGTGGGATTATCTTCAGCATGTCCGAAATGCAGAATGATTACAGGCACAATTACTCATTGCTTGTGGTCCTGCTGCAGGCTTCATCGAAATTGGAGCATTGTGTCAGGTGTGATAGAGTAGGTCGAGGGGACTGATTTAGACACGGACCTCGTTTCTCTTTTCCTGAGCCTGACCAAGGTACTTTACACAGATGCACATGTGAAAAAATATCCTTACTTTCTGTGCTAGGAAAAGCATTCTGTTGTGTTGGATGTCTGAAACCACCACCCCCACCCCCCACCCCGGGTCTGTTGGGTCATCATAAGCTCTTCATGGAGAATATCCCTTCGGACTTTCTCAAAAGCATGGTGCACCAAAATACAGAGATTTACAAAAGACATGGCAGACCTTTTTGGATTACCGTGATACAGGCTTATCTGCCACTCTCAGAAGGGCTTTTATACAACCCTGACGCTATTATCTTATGAATCTTATATCCAGAGAGGAAGAATAATGAACATAAAAATGGATATCAGTAAATGCTCTTGAAGAACGAGAGCTATCATTTTGTTATGCTGAATTGCATTATTTATTCATTATTTATTGTTTATTTTTGTTTTTCTTCTGTCCGCTTAGTGTTCTTAACTTGTTTTGTATGTACATGCACATTGGTGTAATTTTGATCAGTTATTTGAGTTGTGTCATTATAATATTAAAAATCTTTTTTCAATAAAGATATTTTTAAAAATATTAAAATACTAACTTTGATAGAATAGATTCCGCAAGTACTCTCATTTGAGAGACCACTAATGGTGGTTTATCCTGAGGATCACCACACCTCAGGTGATGGGGTGAGTTTGAGAGAGCGTCCCCTTCATGGTAACCTCTGTCAGTGTGAGGAACTGAACCTGCGTTGTTGGCCTCCCTCTACATCACAAACCTGCCCTCCAGCCAACTGAGTGAGAGACAGTATAACTGTTACACACAGAAACAGTCACAGACAAAGGACAAGAGAATCACTCATAACAAGGAAAGTAGTACAATTCAGATAACGGTCAGGATAACGGCTGAGGGTAAAAACGTTCTCTGCTCGAAATTGTAAATTATAACAAGACGTGTTTAGAAGTTGTTTTTGGTTTAATATCATTAAGTTGAGTCAAGTGAAATAACCATAAAATATGTGTAGATTTTTGTTTGGTCTAAGTAAAGCATGCTGACCGATGCATGAAAGTATATAGTTGATGGAGTATACTGTGAGGAGAGTGCGTTCCATGGGAAATGCCCTCAAACAGGCGCTTGAAGAAAACTGGGGTAAATGTGCCTGAGTGCCATCTGGACAGTGACAGAAACCCAGGGGGTTGAATGACTGAAAGTTCCTGTAACACGGAGCTGAGAAAAGCATCAGATCAGCCGAGGAAAGCATCAGATCAGCACGTTTGACGGGCTGAATGGCCTCAACATTGTTTGAAATGTGTGTGATTTGGAAAATGTTCTCTCTACTCCTTCCTCTTATGTTTTACACACTGGGGGAACTGCCATTTTCCTGAAACTGGGCGTTATTTGGAACACTATCTGGAACATTCCATAATTGGTATTCTCCGGAATATTCTCTAACTGTGTGGGGGCAGAGAGAGAGAGAGAGTGAAGCTGCTGCATACGGCAGTGAAAGTGGTGGACCATGAGCCTTGTTCGTGCTATAACAGATATACAGTGAGTGTGAGGGAGCAGAGAGAATACGGTGACTCTTACCCTGACAGAGCGGGGAAGATTATTGATGCTTGTCCTGTATTGCTGGACATTTCCTCAGGCCACAGATACTGTACTGAGCTGGGTGGTGAGCACAGACCATGCTCAGTGGGTCTGGTGGTATGGCCCCTCTGGAAAGGGAATGGTCCCCCTCTATACGAGCACATCCACTATGCACACAATGCACCGTCAACAAACTGTGGTAGAATTGCCCCATATCTGCTATGCTCGGGGTAAAATGTACAGGGCAGCTCCAAACTGAGAAAGCTCAGCCATGTGCCGTTTGGCCTTTTAAAGATGGCACCAGTGCCAGGGAACACGGAATATCTAGGGGCATCCGGGCGACTGTGATTACCTCCAATCATGATGGGTGGGCTGGCATTCAATGAGAGGTGGGTGGGGTGGGGGGTATTTAATGAGGTGAGTTCGATAAGAAACGAGCTCAGCCTCGTGCAGACAATCCCTCTGTCACACTCACTGAAAATGACACTGAGACAAATTACTGTTTTACACAGTTCAATGGGACGAGGACTCTGTTGACCTCACTCCCAGTTCCAAAGCTGCAGAACAAATGCTCATTCAACTCTCTCCATCGCCTGAACTCCCAGCAATATTCCATTCACACATAATTCTTCATAAAACTGAACCCTGTTGCATGATACTATCGAAATGTCTTCATCTCAGCATTCTGAAACCTGCGAACATGACATTTTTTTCTCAGTCTGTCCCTCTCTGTCTCTATCCCAAAACACACGTATTTACAGTGATACGTTTCTACTGCATGGAAATAGACCCTTCGGCCCAGTTGCTGGATTAGTGGTGCTGGAAGAGCACAGCAGTTCAGGCAGCATCCAAGTAGCTTCGAAATCGACGTTTCGCGCAAAAGCCCTTCGGCCCAGTTGGTCCATGCCGACCAAAATGGACATCCACACTCACCCCTAATTCCCTGCCCTTGCTCCTTTCCTATCGATGTATTTATCCAAATACCTTTTCAATGTTGTTATTGTACCCACCTCAACCACTCCCACTGGCAGCTCAGACCATATGCAAAACACACTCTGTGTAAAAAAGGTGAACCTCAGGTTCCTTTTTATTTTTGTCCTCTCCAAACATTAACAGATGTCCTCTAGTCCTTGGTTCCACAACCTTGCAAAAAAATTTGAAATATTCACCCCTGTGCATGGCTGTCATGATTTGATAAGAGCTACATTTCTACATAAACCCCCTCAGTTTTCTACGCTGTAAAGAAATATGTTCTAACCTGTCCAACTTCTCCCTATAACTCAGACTCTTTCGCCCAGGAAGCATCGTTGTAAATTTCTTCTGCATTCTTTCTAGTTCAATAATATCCTTTCTAGAGCAAGGTGAAAAAAAATGATCACAATACTCCAACTGTAGCCTTACCAACATCCCGTACAACTGCAACATAACGGCCCAACTTCTATACTCAATGCCCTGATGTAGGCCAGTGTGCCAACAGCCTTCTTCACTGTCCTGTATATCTGCGACTCAAATTCAGACAACCGTGCACCTGATTTCCAACATTCTTTTGTTCAACTACACTCCTTCAGGCCCTTTCATTCACCATTAAACTCCCACCTGAATTTGACTTTCCAAAATGCAAGACGTCACACTTATTTATATTAAACTCCGCTTGCTATTTCTCAGCCCACTTCCCCAGCGGATCAAGGTACTGCTGCAATTTCTGATAATGTTCCTCACTGTAAACGATGCCTCCTATTTTAGTGTCATCTGCAAACTTACTAATCTTGCGTTGTGCACTCTCGTCCAAATCATTGATATAGATAACAAACAGCAATGGAGACAGTACCAAACCCTGAGGCACTCCACTCGTCACAGGCCTCCAGTCCAACAAGCATACCTCCACCATAGCCATTTGCATCATAATGAAAAACCAATTGTGTCACCAAATTGCCAGTTTACCTTGGAATCCGTGCAATCTAACCTTCTAGAGCGGCCTTTCATGTGGAATCTTACTAAAGGCCTTACTGAAATCCATATAGACTATATCCGCCGCCCTGCCCTCGTCAACGTTCCTGGTCACTTCCTCAAAACACCTCTAACAAAATTTGTAGGGCATGATCTGCCTCGCACAAAGCTATGCTGACTGCTCCAAGTCAAACTCTGTCTTTTTCAAATGCATGCATATCTTATCTCTCAGAACCTTCTCAAGTGGTTTACCGAATACAGATGTGAAGCTTACTGGTCTATATTTCCCAGGCATTTCTTTGCAACCCTCCTTAAAGAAGGGCACTCCATTTGTTACTGCCCTGTCTTCCGGGTCCTTGGCCCCTGAACTGTCTTCTCTCGTCTCTTGCAGTGCTCTTAGATATATCTGGTCAGGTCCAAGAGATTTATCTGATTTTGTGCATTCTAATATGTCCAACATCACCTCTACTGTGATATGGACTGTACCAAGATATCACAACTGACCTACCAAAGGTCACAGGTCTTCATGTCTTTCTTCATGATAAACACAGAGTGGAAATTGAGGACCTCACCCATCTCTTGATGTTTGACATTTGCGTGCCCATTTTGGTTTTTAAGGCATCCTATTCTCTTTCTAGTTGTTTTTTCTTTACTGTAGTGAATTTGGATTCACCCTAATCTTCTCAGCCAAGTCTATCTCATACCCCCTTTTCGCCTTCCTAATTTCCTTCCTCGGTAATCTCCTGTATCCCCTGTGTACCTCCACGGAATCCCATGCTCCCAGCTGCCTGTACCTGAGCCACGCCTCCTTTTTGCTGATCAGAGCCTCAATATCTCTTGCCATCCAAGGTTCTCTCTTCCAGCCCCACTTTCCCTTCACCCCCACAGGAACATGTAGACCTTGAACTCGAGCTATCTCACTTTTACAGCCCTCCCTCGTGCCCAATATCCTTTTACATGAAAACAAACTACTCCAATTAACCCCTGCAATCCCCTGTCTAATTCCAACAAAATATGCCTTGCCCATATTTAGAACTCGAATCTGTGGACCAATTTTGTCCCTCCCATAACTATTTTAAAATTAATACAACGCCAGTCACTTTTCCCAAAATGCTCCCCCACTTTACCTCCGTCACCTATCCATCCCTATTTCACAACAGTAGGTCGAGTTTGTCCCTTCCCATGTAGGACCCTTTATATAATGCTTGGGGAAACTTTCCTGAACAAACTTAAGAAATTACGCTCCATTGAAGTTCTTAACCATCTGGATGTCCCAGTCTATGTTTGGAAAATTTAAATCACCTATTATGACAATCCTATTGCTCCCGCTACTCTCACCAGTTTCCCTGCATATTTGTTCCTCCAAATCCCATTGATGATTTGGAGGCTTATAGTGCAACCACTATAACATCACCATTCCCCCTTACTTCCTTGCACCATTCACAAAATCTCAAAGGATATTATCTCAGCTATTTCATCTTTAAATACTTGTGTGATACTCGCCTTAATCAGAACTATTGGTATTTCAACTGTTTCCATTTACATCTCTCCCTTGCTATGATTTTCACATCTGCAGCACCCCTTGTCAAGGTACAGTGGAGATATGGAGCTCTAATTGGATGGGAGCTGCACATCCTGTCACTTCCGGCACGGGCTGCAAGTTTCCCCACACTGGGCAGGGATCTAACACAGTGTTACCGAGAAATGGAACAGCCTGGGTTTATATATGAATGAACCAGTGCGGTCTGCACAGCTCCCCACGCTGGACATTTATCCCAGGATTATAGATCAAGTATTGCTGTGGGCTGCACAGAGTTCCATTCTGGATACTGCATTCAGCAGTATGCTAGCCATATCGACACAGTGCTCCATCCTGAATGTATTATGGATGGGCTGGTTATGTGAGTTGGATTGCGAATGTGAGAGAAGTAAACATCTGGCAATGCCTTTATTTTGTGTTTTCATTCTTGTTATTGGACCCTTCAAGTCCTGACTCATCTGATTAGACCCGACCCTCTGGATGAATCATGGTGACTGTTGTTACAGCATCTGAGTCTGCAACATGACCAACAAATGGAGCAGAGGCTGTAGAGAGGACAGTCTCCGTAAAATGGAATGAGGGAATCACCATCAGATCAGCCGTGCTCTTAGTGAATGGTGGGGCAGGATTGAATGGACCACGAATGCAACTTAGTCATGTATTTATGTTGTTCCAAGCAAACTCCCCTTCTCTCCCAGTGTCCCATACTGGTGGGGAGTGAGTCCCCTCCTCCTGTTCCTGCGTAACAGGACCCTGAGGCCTCACTAGCCTACAGATTTCCCTGTGGCCCAGTTTTGAATGGTTGAGTGACTGACTCCTGTTCCAGTGTCCCAGCCTTGAGCAGTTGAATGATTGCCTCCTGATCCCAAGTCTGTGAAAATACGTCCTCCCTATGTTCCTGTGTAAAAATTTCCGTTAGCTTTGCACTTACCTGCTGCGCCTGGGGAATGGAATTGAGGGACAGAATGGCTTTTTCGCATTCCTGACAGCTTCTCTTGACTAAAAGCCATTCTCCTGCTTTTGTAGATCACTATCAAAATCTTTTGTATTTTTGTATTTTACTCTCAGTAATTGAGCAAACAAGCTGACTGACAGAATTCAGAAGCTGAATATCCTCCTTTGTTCCTGTGTTATACACTCAAGTGGCAATAGAGTCTCAGAGACGTACAGCACAGAAAAAGATCCTTCAGTCTGGTCGTCCATGCCGACCAAATATCCTAAATAAATCTCGTCCACCTTGCCAGCACTTGGCCCATCTCCCTCTAAATACCTCCCATGCATGTATCCATCCAAATGCCTTTTAAATGGTGTAACTGTACCTGCCTCCACCACCTCTTTTGGCTGTTCAATCCATACACACAGCAGTCTCTGTGTGAAAATGTTGTCCCTCATGTCCCTATTTAAATCTTTCCCCTCTCATCTTAAACTTTTGTCTTCTAATTTTGAACTCACCTATCCTGGGAAAAGATGTTGACTGCTTACCTTATCTATTCCCCTCATGATTTTATAAACCTCTTTAAGGTCACCCCTCAGCCTCAACACTTGAAAATAGCCCCAGCCTATTCAAACTCTCCCTGTAACTCTAACCCTCCAACACCTGCAACATTCTTATAAATCTCTTCTGTACCCTTTCAAGTTTGACAATGTCTTTTCGACAGCAGGGAGACCAGAATTAAAGGCAATATTACAAAAGTGGTCAAACCAATGTCCTGTACATATGCAACATGTCATTAAAATGTTTCGACTCAAAGCACGGACCAATAAAGGGAAGATCACCAAGTGCCTTTTTCACTGCGCTGTCTACCTGTGACGGCATTTTCAAGGAACAGAGAACCTGCACCACAAGGTGACACAGTAGCTCAGTGATTAGCATTGCTGCTTCAGAGCACAGCGATCTGTGTTTAATTCCATCCTTGAATGACTGGCTGTGTGGGGTTTGCACATTCTCCCCGTGTCTGCATGAGTTTCCTCCGGATGATATGTTTTCCTCTGACAGTATAAAGATATACAGATAAGGGTAGATTGGCCATGCTCAATTGCGTAAAGTACCCAGGAATGTGTAGGTGAGGTGGATTAGCCATGGGAAATGCAGACTCAGAGTGATAGGGTAGGGGTTTGTCCAGTGGGATACTGTTTAGAGGGTCGGTGTGGCCACGATGGGCCGAATAGCCTGTTTCCTCACTGTAGGGATTCGATAACTTCTATAGAGTTCTCCATGATTGGCAGCTTTAAACATGACCCTACCTATATGTTTTGCCTTGATTTGTCTTGCCAAAATGCAACACCTCACATTTAACTAAAATAAACTCCATCTGCCATTCCTCGGCTCACCTAAGCAAAGTCCCATTGCAGTCTGAGAGATCATTCTTCACTGTTGACTACACCAATAAATTTGGAATTATCATCAAACTTACTGACCATTCTTCATATACTCAAATGTAAATGATTTGTATAAGTGACAAAAGGCAGTGGACCCACTATTGATCTTTGCGGCACACCACTGGTCACAGGTCTCTACGTCCAATGAACAAATGCCCACTGTCACGGCCTGTCTCCAATATTCAAGAAAATGTTGGATCTAACAGGCAAGCTCTCCCTGGATTCCAGGCAGTCTAACCTTGTTAGCCAGTCTACCATGTCGAACATTTTGGTTTCTTACTGAATTCCATAAAGACAACATCCACTGTCCCGCCTTCATCAATCATCTTCATCACTTCCTCAAAAAATTCCACCGAGTCAGTGAGACGTGATCGCCAATGTACAAAGCCCACTTCAGTCCTTGTCTTTCCAAATGCATATACATCCTTTCCCTCAGAATCCCCTCCAACAATTCAGTCACCATTGAAGTCAGGTTCACTGGTGTATAGTTACCTGGATTTTCCTTAATTTCGTAAATAATAACCCTGTATTAGCAGCCCTCCAGTCTTTTGTCACATCACCTGTGGAAATCAATGATACAAATATATCGGCAAAAGGCTGATCAATCTCTTTCCTAGCTTCCCACAAACTTCTGGGATACAACTGATCAGGTCCCAGGGATTTATTCACCTTTATGCATTTTAAAATGTCCAACACTTCCTTGTAATATAGACACTTTTCAAGATATCATTATATATTTATTCATTCTCTCGCTCTTGTAACCTCCTCCACATTAAACACTGAGGAGAAATACTTGTTTCCTATCCCTCCCATCTCCTGTGGTTCCATACAAAAGTAGCCTTACTGATCTTTAAGGTGCCCTATTCTCTCCCGAGTTTTTTTTTGCCATTAAAGGATTTGAAGAATTTCTTCAATGCCTCAGTATCCCTATTTCTAAAGCCATCTCATGTCCACATTTTTCTGGCCCGATTTCCGCATTGACTATACACTTACTGCCCTTATACACCTCTCGGGACTCACTTGATCTCAGCTCTGTTTACCTGACATATGCCTCTTTCCTTTCCTTGATCAGTCTATCACTGATAGGAACTCGTTGGCTCTGCGCTCTCCGAATCCAAGTTTTGATAGCCTTGCATTTTCCAACCATCCTCTTACCTGTGCCTTTCACAGGAATCGCCTAACACTTTCAAAAAACTGGCCTTATTCAAGGTTAGAACTTTAATGTTTACATCAGGTTTTCCTATTCCATAACTTATTTAAAACTAATATTTATGCGTAGCAAACTTGAAATGTTAAATACACACTTCCTGCCCCTCTGTAACAGGCTCGAGAGGCTGAATGGCCTTTTCTGTTACTCTGTAATGGGCTCGAGGGGCTGAATGACATCCTCCTGTGCCTGTGTAACAGACCGGAGACATTAAATAACACAGCAACCTGTGGATTATGATCAGCCTGCAAACTGATGGCGATCCAGCCCTTCTCAGTTACAGAAACACAAACAACACAATGTATTCCCGGTGCCCTCTCAGTAACACCTCATACAGCTGTAGAGACACATCTCTTTGTTTTGAATGATTCTGTTGGCAAAATGTGCCAATATTCCATCTTTTCAAGTAGCAACAGTCTAATGTGGTGTGAATAGCGTTCTGCTATCCCTCTGGAAGAGGCCCATAGGGACAGAATTGCTTCGGCCTGTTCCTGAGCAGCAGTCTCAGTGCTCTGTCTCAAGGTTATGAAAAGATTTGATAATAGGGTATTAAAACCAGGAGTAGCCTCACGTTGGTCAATACATACCGTACGTTTTGATAAGGTATCTAGAAACTTGCCCAGCCTACGTTTTTTATGTAGCCGATCTGTTATTTTACAACTGCCTCCTTTAATAAACAAAATGGAATATATATAGACCCCTGCAGTGTTCTATTAATACTCTCATGTACAAGGTAAAAAAGGATTAAAAAGATTGAAAGATTTATGGTCCATCACTCAGCAACCCTCATCCATTCCATCCAATCCCAGTAAATTTGTTTTGCAAACATTTCGTCCCCTGTCTAGGTGACATCCTCAGTGCTTGGGAGCCTCCTGTGAAGCGCTTCTGTGCTGTTTCCTCCGGCATTTATAGTGGTTTGTATCTGCCCCTTCCGGTTGTCAGTTCCAGATGTCCGCTGTAGCCACGAAACGACACGACCAGCTATCCTTCGTAGCCACACACACAGATGACAAGCAACATGAATTCAACTGGGACAACACTACCATTAGAGGGCAAGCCAAACAGAGAACAGCCAGGGAATTCCGAGAGGCATAGCACTCATCCACAGACTCTATCAACAAACACATCGACCTGGACCCAATATACCAGCCACTACAGCGGACAGCTCGAACTGACAACCAGAAGCGGCAAAGACAGGCCACTATAAATGCCGGAGGAAACAGCACAGAAGCGCTTCACAGGAGGCTCCCAAGCACTGAGGATGTCACCTAGACAGGGGACGAAACGTTTGCCAGACAAATTCCCAGCTCGGCGAACAGAACCACAACAACGAGCACCCGAGCTACAAATCTTCTCCCAAACTTTGAATCCCAATAAATGTTCTCTTTTATAGTGATATGTAAAGTGATGTTTGGAACTGGTTAACTGATCCTATTTGTTCAGTGACTGTGATTAATGCCAGTCTCCATGGATCCTAATTATCCCAGTGGAGGGTTTCCCTGTTTTAATGATAAATGGGCGCCGTTCAATGTGTTATCCCATAACATGAGCAGAGCATCACCGACAGCACTGACAGGGATCAGCAGCTCCAGAGAAAGGGGAGGAGAGATCAGAATCTAAGAACAATAGACTGGAATGTTCCAACAATGGATCAGAATCTGAGAACAATAGACTGGAATGTTCCAACAATGGATCAGAATCTGAGAACAATAGACTGGAATATTCCTACAATGGATCAGAATCTGAGAACAATAGACTGGAATGTTCCAACAATGGATCAGAATCTGAGAACAATAGACTGGAATATTCCTACAATGGATCAGAATCTGAGAACAATAGACTGGAATATTCCTACAATGGAGAGGGTTTTACCCGATTATATTTGGTTTCTTTCGACATATTATGATGTGTTGTCATTATCATTTCGGATCTATTGTGTTCTTCTCATTATTAAATATGTTCATTTTCCCTTCCTGGCTATCGTTGGTGCCCCTGGTAAGTGTCACTGTCCGGATATTTTTTCTATAAACCAGTTATGACTGTATTACTGTTCTTTCATATAGTCCACACTTCTTGCCACTCTTATTGTTCCGATTGAAACTCTGAATCCAGATAATTACTGTACAGACCACTACTAACTACATCAATGAAGGTTTTCAATTACTGTCTCCCTCTCTGCTCTGGCAGTGTTACTCATGGGTCTCTCTGTTGACCTACTCAATTTCAGTGGAGAACCACAATGCATTGTATCATTGCCTTCGTTATTTAAATATTAAGACCATGGAGGTCACTGTCTACTGTTCTGGTCAGAAACTCCCACTTCCTTCTACTGTTTCCATCCTATCCCTGGCCAAAATCTGCAGCTGAAGCAGATAAGTCACAACTGTGGGTGATTCCCTTTGACAATGAGCTGATTCCTGACACCATACCCTGACCATTTCGAACTTGAAACATTCACCACTCCAGAATATATCTCACTGGTTTATTCCATTTGCTGTTTCAATCTTGAGTTATGAAGTACATTCGCAAAGAAGACAATAATCTGCTGCTGAAACTCTCGGCTTCAAACCTGCCGAAGCAAATCTGATTCGCACTCACACCAAACTCCCATCCATCTGTCATTCATGTGCACACCGATGTATTGTGTCTGGCAATGCCTTTATTTTAACATTCACAAACACTTTATCTCATCAGTCCATGAAACTTCTCACGTTCGCTCTGTTGATTATCCAAAAGCCTGCCAGTTGTTTGTATTTAAAAGAGTTTCCTCCATGTGTGTTCCTTCTCAAACAATGAGTTTCGTATTCCAGCACGCCAATC
Source organism: Chiloscyllium punctatum (assembly GCF_047496795.1). Lineage (NCBI taxonomy): Eukaryota > Metazoa > Chordata > Chondrichthyes > Orectolobiformes > Hemiscylliidae > Chiloscyllium > Chiloscyllium punctatum. The sequence goes on along the minus strand of NC_092779.1, from coordinate 55,486,649 downwards.
ATGCACACACACGCACTCTCTTTCAGTTTCTGATGAGCACACACACACACACACACACACGCACACAGGGAGAGCAAACCTTCCCATTGTAGACAGTAATCTGATGCGAGTAAATGATAGTAAAGTTTGCAATACTCTCCATGCTGGGCCGATAGTGCAGTTTACTGAGCAACACACTAGCATGGTCTGCACAGCTCTCCATGCTGGGCTGTCATCTTGTCCCAGTTTATGTTGTTTGTGGTATTCTGTCAAGCAGAAGTCAGAAATAGGAAAGGTGCAGTCACCTTGTTGGGTGTTTACTATAGGCTCCCCAATAGCAGCAGAGATGTGGAGAAACAGATTGGGAAACAGATTTTGGAAAGGTGCAGAAGCCACAGGGTCGTAGTCATGGGCGACTTCAACTTCCCAAATATTGATTGGAAGCTCTTTAGATCAAGTAGATTGGATGGGGCGGTGTTTGTGCAGTGTGTCCAGGAAGCTTTTCTAACGCAGTATGTAGATTGTCCAACCAAAGGGGAGGCCATATTGGATTTGGTACTCGGTAATGAACCGGGACAAGTGGTGGGCTTGTTAGTGGGTGAACATTTTGGTGATGGTGACCACAATTCTGTAACTTTCACCTTGGTTATGGAGAGAGATAGGTGCGCACAACAAGGTAGATTTTATAATTGGGGGAAGGGAAATTACGATGCTGTAAGACAGGATTTGAGGAGCATACGTTGGGAGCATAGGCTGTCAGGGAAGGATGTGGTGGAAATGTGGAATTTTTTCAAAGAGCAGATACGACGTGTCCATGATATGTATGTACCTATCAGGCAGGAAAGAAATGGTCGTGTGAGGGAGCCTTGGTTGACGAGGGAGATTGAATGTCTAGTAAAGAGGAAGAAGGAGGCTTACATAAGGTTGAGGAAACATGGTTCCGACAGAGCAGTGGAGGGATACAGGATAGCCAGGAGGGACCTGAAGAAAGGGATTAGGAGAGCTAAGAGAGGGCATGAAAAATCCTTGGCGGATAGGATCAAGGATAACCCCAAGGCATTTTATGCGTATGTGAGAAACCTGAGAATGACGAGAACGAGGGTAGGTCCGATCAAGGACAGTAGTGGGAGACTGTGTATTGAGTCGGAAGAGATAGGAGAGGTCTTGAACAAGTACTTCTCTTCAGTATTTACGAACGAGAGGGACCGTATTGTTGAAGAGGAGAGTGTGAAACGGACTGTTAAGCTAGAAGAGATACCTGTTAGGAAGGAAGATGTGTTGGACATTTTGAACAACTTGAGGATAGACAAGTCCCCCGGGCCTGACGGGATATATCCTAGGATTATGTGGGAAGCAAGAGAGGAAATTGCAGTACCGTTGTCAATGATCTTCTCGTCTTCACTGGCAACGGGGGTGGTACCAGGGGACTGGAGAGTAGCGAATGTTGTGCCCCTGTTCAAAAAAGGGAATAGGGATAAACCCGGGAATTACAGGCCAGTTAGTCTTACTTCTGTGGTAGGCAAAGTAATGGAAAGGGTACTGAGGGATAGGATTTACGAGTATCTGGAAAGACACTGCTTGATTAGGGACAGCCAGCACGGATTTGTGAAGGGTAGGTCTTGCCTTACAAGTCTTATTGAATTCTTCGAGGAGGTGACCAAGCATGTGGATGAGGGTAGAGCAGTGGATGTAGTGTACATGGATTTTAGTAAGGCATTTGATAAGGTTCCCCATGGTAGGCTTATGCGGAAAGTCAGGAGGCATGGGATAGAGGGAAATTTGGCCAATTGGATAGAAAACTGGCTAACCGGTCGAAGGCAGAGAGTGGTGGTAGATGGTAAATATTCAGCCTGGAGCCCAGTTACAAATGGAGTTCCGCAGGGATCAGTTCTGGGTCCTCTGCTGTTTGTAATTTTTATTAATGACTTAGATGAGGGAGTCGAAGGGTGGGTCAGTAAATTTGCAGATGATACGAAGATAGGTGGAGTTGTGGACAGTGAGGAGGGCTGTTGTCGGCTGCAGAGGGACTTAGATATTATGCAGAGCTGGGCTGAGGAGTGGCAGATGGAGTTCAACCCTGCCAAGTGTGAGGTTGTCCATTTTGGAAGAACAAATAAGAATGCGGAATACAGGGTTAATGGTAGGGTTCTTAGTCAGGTGGAGGAACAGAGGGATCTGGGGTCTATGTACATAGATCTTTGAAGGTTGCCACTCAGGTGGATAGAGTTTGTAAGAAGGCCTATGGAGTATTATCGTTCATTAGCAGAGGGATTGAATTCAAGAGTCGTTAGGTGATGTTGCAGCTGTACAGGACTTTGGTTAGGCCACAGTTGGAGTACTGTGTGCAGTTCTGGTCGCCTCACTTTAGGAAAGATGTGGAAGCTTTGGAGAGGGTGCAGAGAAGATTTACCAGGATGTTGCCTGGAATGGAGAGTAGGTCATACGAGGATAGGTTAAGAGTTCTCGGCCTTTTCTCATTGGAACGGCGAAGGATGAGGGGTGACTTGATAGAGGTTTATAAGATGATCAGAGGAATAGATAGAGTAGACAGTCAGAAACTTTTCCCCCGGGTACAACAGAGTGTTACAAGGGGACATAAATTTAAGGTGAAGGGTGGAAGGTATAGGGGAGATGTCAGGGGTGGGTTCTTTACCCAGAGAGTGGTGGGGGCATGGAATGCGCTGCCCGTGGGAGTGGTAGAGTCAGAATCATTGGCGACCTTTAAGCGGCATTTGGATAGGTACATGGATGGGTGCTTAATCTAGGTTAGAAGTTCGGCACAACATCGTGGGCCGAAGGGCCTGTTCTGTGCTGTATTGTTCTATGTTCTATGTTCTATGTTCTAGATTCAGAATTTGATCTAACAAACTATTCCAGCTGATCTGACAATGCCTTTACTCAATGTTCTCATTCTTGTAAGTTTACTCTCAAAGATCTCACTTCTCCAGTTCGTCCCACTGCCCTGTCTTTTTCCCCATATTTCCACAACATCGTTTCAGTTAATGAACTGTCTGTTTCAGTCTTTAATGTGATTCTTTATGTCCCTCTGTATCTTTCCCTGGACTTGGCTTTTGGCTCTCTAGTGTATCGAGTGCTGGCATTGTGAAGCTCAGAAACAGTGAAATGGTGTGTGTCAGGTTGTTGTTCACTTCCCTGTATGTCCCATGTGATGGTCCATGGACAGGGGTGTTTCAGAAGTTATGAGACACATCCTTGTAACTTGGTCTGTACCTGTATTTGTTCATCTCAGGTGACCTTGCGATCAGTTACACGAGGAAGCCCCTTAAGTAAAGGACCAGGCATCTAAATTGTGTGACAATGCTGTCACTTTTTAAAAAAGTTATTTTCTCCTTTTTTTAAAAAAAATGAGAGATCTTAAAGGCCAAACTGCCTGCTTAAAATGGCTCAAGTAAATAACTTACGACGCTTTTAGGACTTTTAATAAATAGTAGTAACAACAGCCTAGTAACTTATCCCCAGCTGCTACTCTCTCTGAAACCTGACTTGATGCTGTTTCCTCCTGGATTGGAGAACTGTATGCAAGAATGTATGTCTGAATGTTCCATTTTGCCAAGGGGTGTGTTTATGGGATGTTAGTGTATTACAACAGTTCATTTGTAGAAGATACTGTATCCATTATTCGGTTAAGGTTTCCAATGTTAAATTATTCTAAATTCCTCTTCATTGTGTATGGATTTTCATTGGAGTGTTTAAATATATTGTGTTTTGCTTTATGGTGATTGGTTTGACTAGTAGCGTCACATCTGGAACACCCACTTCACATCTACCTTTAAAATAAGAAAAGGTTGGCATCCAAGCTACCTTCTTAAAATAGCTTGAGGCAGTCTGGTTGGTCTATAGCAAACTGGGGTCTCTTGCCTGGTTCTAAATCGACAATACCAAATTTGGTTTAGAATTTGCAAACAAGCAATTCGACCCAACAAGTCCACACTGACCCTCCGAGGAGTAACCTACCCAGCCCCATTCCTCTACCCTATTATTACACATTTACCCCGACTAAGGCACCAAACCCAAACATCCCTGAAAACTATGAACAACTAAGCATGGCCAATTCACCTGACATGCATATATTTGGATTGTGGGAGGAAACCAGAGAATCTAGAATAAGCTCATGCAGACACTGGAGATTATGCCTCGGGAGACTATTGGCTTCAAAGGTCGCGTATGGTAGCTGTTAGTTTCTTTTTTCCAGATGTTGAATTTGGCTGGTTTAAAAAAAAATTGTGTATAAAGATTCTTTCAGTCACTAAGGTTTCTCTGGGTGTGAAAGAAGTGAAGTTGGGTGTTTTACAAAAGGTAATGAAGGTAAAGCTATAGGAATTGGCAGACAAGCTGGAGTTGGGGTTGTGTTTGTCTGTGAGAAAATGAGAGATAATTACAGCTATAGCTCAGCAATTACATTTTGTTGAACCGTCATCAGACTCTTTGGAAATGGCTAGAATTCAATTTCAAATGAGGCACTTCGAACATGAGAAGGAATTGAAACAGTTTGAATTATGATGAAAAGTAGAAATAAAAGAAAAGGAAATGAAGAAGAGAGAAAAGGATAGAAGAAAAGCAGAGAGTGCCAACTTCAAAAGTTAGCAATTAGAGAGGAAAGTTGACATAGAAGGCGGAGATGAAGGTAGATGGGAGCCTGGATGAGGGGATAGTGAGGTTGAACAACCCTATTGTAACCAATGGTCTAATGGGGTTCTGTTTAAATCCATCCAGGCATTATCTAAATTTGATGAGAAGGATGGAGAAACCTTTTGAATTTCATTTGAGAAAGTGGCTAAACAAATGCAGTGCTCAGTGACCATGTGGAGTTAGTTGATCCAAACAAAGCTGATAGGTATTTGCATCCCTATCGGAGGAGGTATCTGGCCAGTATGAGGTGGTGAAGAAAGCCATCTGAAGTGTATATGAGCTTGTGCCAGAAGCCGACAGACAGCGTTTCAGGAATCTAAAAAAGGGTCACTGGTTAAACGGACATTGAGTTTGAAAGGATCAAACAAAGTAATTTTGAAAGGTGGGTAAGGATATTAAAAACAGAGCAAACTTATGACGCTCTTCGAGAGATTCTTATTTTGGAGAAGTTCAACAATTTACTTCCTGCAGTCGTGAGAATTCGTGTGGAAGAGCAGAGAGTTACAATGGCAAGATTAGAAGCTGAAATGTCTGATGATGATAATTTGGTTCAGAAATCAAAGTTTGGTTTCTGTGAGAGATTGAGAAGAATGTCCAAGATCTTCTTAAAACATTTACCTGTGAAAGTAAGGTTTATTGGCATAGGCCAGGAGTAGCAGGTAAAGAGGTTAGAGCATTAAGAGGTAAAGAAGTGCGTAATTCTTTTATGCTGAGACATGAGGAGCTATGTCATTCAGAGGGAGTATTGGAGAGATGAGAAGTGCTCCATTATGTAACGTGTGGTTGGAGTGTCCAGTGGAAACATCAACAGATTTATTCCACAATGAGGAAGGAGGCCTTGAGCTTGGTGTTGGCGTTACAACATTTCAGCATTTAAAGTGTGAATAACGTACCTGAGACAAATCTTTATCACTGACCGTGACCCAGTAAAGTTTAGGGAGAAAAATACCAGTCTGTTTCCATTGAGCTTATTAATGCTGCTATCCAATTTGAAATTATACAGGTGACAGGGTGAGAAATCCTAAGTTTTGACACGTTGTGGAGACTTGGATGAGGAAAGACAAAGGCATTCTGTGGCAGGAGCAAAATGATTGAAATCGAAACTAGTTGTGAACATTTGTGTGCTCACAGTCAATGTAAAGTATAAGCATTTCAGACTACTAATAGAGGGAGATTAGGTGTTCTAAAATGAATCCACCATTTTATATTGATGGATGATTTTATTAAAGATGGAGTCGGGAGGATACTATCACTTTAAAAAGATTATTTTCTCTTGGGTTTTTTTTGAGGAGAAGTTTTCCAGGCAGAGGTGAAGAACTGCTGTCTGAAAACAGTTTAAGTAAATAACTAAGAAAGTCTTTGGGTTTCATTAAAACAGTGATAACAATGGAAGGGCAATGGCCAGCTCTCCCAGACCAGGGCTTCTCATTTTGTTTTTAGCTGCAGCATTCAGAAGCTGTTCGGATCCCAAAAGGGTTGGAAGTTTCACTATATGATCCCCAGCAGCTTTTCTCTCTGAGATTTCTGTTGATGTTGTTTCCCCCTGGATTGGAAAACTGCTGTAAGGATCTGTATTTGAATATATCTTTGTGCCAAGTGGTGTAAACCAAGAAGGTACAGTATCTATTGTTTGTGTAAGTGTTCCAACATATAAGCTATCCCAAAATATTCTTTTCTTTGATTGTATTTTAACTAAAGCATTTGAATAGATGATAGTTTGCTTAATGTCGAATGGTTTGACTAGTCACAACATATCCGGAACGCACACTTCCCATCTATTTTCAAAATAAGGAAAGGTTTGGGTCTAAACGGCCTTCTTAAAACATTTTGTGGGGATCTGGTCTGGTTCACAACATTTGTAGCCGAGGGATTTAGTGTAGGGGCTGGGGATGGTTTGCTGGAGGGTGTGCTGTGAGCTGCCTCAGACATTTAGGGAGACCTAAGGATTTGGTGACCCAACTCTGGATGGAGCATAGGGACTATAGGTAGAGCATTAGGGTGTGTAACATGATCAACAA